>NC_133769.1:349128489-349227614 GCF_003597395.2 Chelonoidis abingdonii
TCTGTATTAAGGTGACAATACACAGGGCTATTGCTTAAAAGAAAAATATGAATAAACAGTCTTATTCAACAAGATATCCAATTTAAAACATTCCAGCAAACTACACACATGTAAATACAAAAAAACCCAATAACAGCCTATTGTTTTTTCTACCTTTGTACTTACAACTTTGAAACTGAAGATTAGAAGCTTGAAGATAGAAAAGATCCCCTCTCATAGCTGAGAGCAGACAAAAGACACAGACACAAAACATTCCCTCCCTCAGCTTTGAAAAATCCGGTTTCCTGATTGGTCCTCTGGTCAGGTGTTTGGTTCCCTTTGTTAATTCTTTACAGGTAAAAGAAACATTAACCCTTAGCTATCTGTTTATGACAGTGGGTCATCTGCATACAAGTGGCATGGCAGTCCAGACCACCTCACTAATCTTCTAGCAGTCTTACATATTTGTTGAAGAATAGGGGTGATGGACAGAAACCTGGGAACCACCTGTGAAAGATCTTGGGTTGTGTAGGAGGCGGAAGGGCATTGATATCACACCACTCTCCATGATGTCTCTAAGGAAGGAAGATAATCACTCAGGTGCAATCCTTCTCATTACTACTAAGGTCTTTTCCAAGTCAACAAAACCATCATGCATATAAGACTGAGCACAGATCTAAAAGAATCAGCATAGATGAGGACAGTACAATCCTTATACTGTATCAAGGACTGAAATGAGACTGTTAGGGCTCTAAGAACACAGGGTGCTCTAGATAGTGCTGGCTTGCCCTCACTATCCTCTTCTCTTAATCTAGTCCAAAAGGTCAGAGTAGAGACAGGGGTTCTATTCCCACCTCTGCCCTGAGGAGTGACCTCGGGGAGGTTACTTCACCTCCCTTCGGGGAGGAGTCAGCCTTTTACTAAGTGTTTTCATAGTGAAAATGAATAACCACTACAATAGTTTGTCAGTGTCAACAGAAATCATTTTGAGCAAGGGCATAGCGACCGTTTGAAGAATTTTGGCACTTTTTGGAAGATTTCAATGAGCCCTAACAACAGACAGTACTCACCTGCTTGATTTTACTGATCATTTAGGCAGGTATCCAGTTCACAGATAGCTGCTAAATACTCCCATAGCACATGTAGAATCTCTAACGGTGCTGAGGGAAGCAGTGTGGCCTATTGTGTAGATCGCTGGCCTAAAACTCAGAAGCACGGGGTTCTATTTGTGCATCTCCTGTGTGATGTTGGGCAACTTCACCTGTCTGTGCTTCAGTTTCCCCATCTGTGAAATGAGGCTAATGATACCGAACTCCTTTATAAAGCACTTTGAGATCTACTGATGGAAAGCTCCATGTAAGGGCTAGGTATTAATACTTATCATCATAAAATCTCCCCTTTCTCACTGCAATGCCCTTTGCAATCTTGCCCTGCATGTCTGCTTTAATTTCCCATACTTCCACTCCAATCCTTACATTCTTCCCAATCCCCTCCCCTCACTCTTCTCTTCATTTATTTTTCCAGAGCTTTGCTTCAAGATTACCATGCTGCCCCCTATGCCTGGGGCAGTCTTCCTGTATTTGCCTGATTAGGACCCTCTTTCCTACTCCAAATCACTCCTTAAAATTCACCACTGCAGAAAATTCCTTCTCTCATCTCCTCACCATTCATAAATCCACACCCTCAGTCAAGTGATCTGTTGTCTTGTCTTGTGTTTTTTTGCCCTGGTAAATGCTTTGGGGAAGTGAACTTGTCTTAATTTAAGTTTGTACAGTGCCAGGTACAGTAGGGCACAGTCATTGTACAAAAGATTTCTAACAACAAAATAGTAAATAAAAACAGGTTTTAAGCAATGGAATTCTGGATTCACTAGATTATCCAGCAGCCAGAAGGATTCAACCACAGGCATGAGAACCAGGGGCATTGTTACTGAGCGCTGGCTGGTGAGTCTTGCTCACATGCGCAGGGTTTAACTGATAGCCATATTTGGGGTCAGGAAGGAATTTTCCTCCAAGGCAGATTGACAGAGGCCCTGGAAGTTTTTCACTTTCCTCTGCAGCGTGGGGCACGGGTTGCTTGCTGGAGGATTCTCTGCACCTTGAGGTCTTTAAACCACAATTTGAGGACTTCAATAACTCAGTCATAGGTTAGGGTTTGTTACAGGAGTGGGTGGGTGAGATTCTGTGGCCTGTGTTGTGCAGGAGGTCAGACTAGCTGATCATAATGGTCCCTTCTGACCTTAAAGTCTGAGTCTATGGGCTTGGCTACACTGGAGAATTGCAGCGCTGGTGGTGGCTTTACAGCGCTGCAACTCACTCACTGTCCACACTTGCAAGGCACATACAGCGCTGTATCTCCCTGGATACAGCGCTGCATGTACTCCACCTTGGCCTGGGGAATAATGACTGCAGTGCTGGTGATGCAGCGCTGCTCCGCCAGTGTGGCCACCAAAAGCGCTGTTATTGGCCTCCAGAGGTATTCGGAGGTATCCCAGAATGCCTGTTCAGCCACTCTGCTCGTCAGTTCGAACTCTACTGCCCTGGCCTCAGGTGACCCACCCTTTAAATGTCCTGGGAATTTTAAAAATCCCCTTCCTGTTTGCTCAGCCAGGTGTGGAGTGCAATCAGTGAATCTTTCCAGGTGACCATGCCTCCACGCACCAAATGAGCCCCAGCATGGAGCAATGGCAAGTTGCTGGACCTCGTCAGTGTTTGGGGTGAGGAAGCTGTGCAGTCCCAGCTGCGCTCCAGCCATAGGAATTATGATACCTTTGGGCAGGTATCAAAGGCCATGCTGGAAAGGGGCCATGAACGGGATGCGCTGCAGTGCAGGGTTAAAGTGAAGGAGCTGCAGAGTGCCTATTGCAAAGACCACGAGGGAAACCGCTGCTCCGGCGCTGCCTGCATGACCTGCCGTTTTTACAAAAAGCTGGACGCGATACTTGGGGGTGACCCCACCACCAATCCGAGGACCACGATAGACATTTCTGAGTGGAGGGGGAGGAGAAGGAGAGGGGGAGGAGGAAACCAAGAGTGAGGGTACTGGGATGGAGGGAGACACTCCGGAGTCCCTGGAGGCATGCAGCCAGGAGCTCTTCTCAAGTCAGGAGGAAGGTAGCCAGTCGCAGCAGCCGGTACTTGGTGGAGGAAAAGCAGAGGAGTGGGTTCCCAGTAAGCGGCTTTTATTTTCAGGATGGAAATTTTTCGAGAGAGGAGGGAGGGTTCTGCATGCACGCCTAGATGTGGAATAGCACAATGATGTGATCTATCATGTTGTGATAATCGGCCTCGGTAATCTCTTCAAAAGTTTCAGCCAGAGCGCGGGCAATGCGCTCGCACAAGTTTATTAGGAGATCCACCATGGTCCTTGTCCCGGTCAGGCTAACGTGTCCGTGCCACTGTGCCGTGAGGGGTGGGTGGACCATTGCTGCACACAGGCAAGCTGCATAGGGGCCAGAGCGAAATCCGCATTGCTGTAGAAGACCCTCCCGCTCTTCTCAGGTGACCCACAGCAGCGAGATCACTCAGGAACACTCAACGCCGGAAATGTGGGAGAGTGTTCAGTGTAGTGCCCGCCCTGAGCGTTTGCTTCCCCAATGCAACAGACACCCCAGTAGCCCTGAAGCAATCAGTCCCCTTCCCAGGTGACCCGCAGCAGCGAGATGTCTTCCAGGATCAATCCTGTGAAAAATGTTGGGACAGTGTTATGTGGTGCCGCCCTGCAGAGCTGTTTGCTTCTCCAACGCCACAAAACCCAATATAGCCCTGAAGGCACTCAGTCCCTTACTCACCAATTAGGTGGCTCTGGTGGGTTATGTGCGTCTCCTCATTGGTATTGGGAAAATTAATGCTATTGTGAAGAACTGTTACTTCCTAGTGTGGAATAACTGTCTGAGATTAAACAATGCCTGCCTCTGTGTAAGTGTTGCTTTTTTGCTTTCACAAGCAGCCTTTGAGTTGGTTCTCGGCCCCATGTTATCAAACAAGCTCAAAGACTCCAAATACTCCGGAAGAACACGCGCAAAAAGCAAAGAAAGGCCTGCTGAAGCAGTTGGAATCTCTCCACCAGAGAATCAAAAAGGCAGGACTGGAAAGGAAAGAAAGCAGGATCACCAGAAAAAACGCACGACCAGAAGAAAAACACAAAGCACTGATAAGCATCCTGGGCGCCAACGACTCTATGCCGGCACCGTGAACATGCAGCAGAACACTACCGACCGGCCCCCCTCTTTCCAACTCTTCCCTTGGCCCCAAGTCAGCCCAAACCCCTTCTCGCTACATAGTTCTACCGACCACACTGCCTCAACACCTACGTCACAACCAGCCCTGAAACTATGACCCTTACCCTCGTCACTCACTCCCCAATCCACTCAAAGCAGTAATTTCTATCCTGAAGTGCAAGACATCGTGCACACCAGCTCCAGACAGGACATACATTCAAATCTGTGACGGGACAGTTCCCCATCCCACCCCCTGCCCTTTTAGGGTCCCAAAAAAATGTGTTGTCTGTCAGAAAGTTATTTTCCCTTTCAATAAATGAATCTGGCTTTGAAAACAGATCTTATATTGCAAGAAAGCAAAGATACACTTAAGCCCAGGAAAGAAACAGCCTGCAAATAGCTTAGGAAAAACAGATCCTACTCAACATGGTAACCACGGATTTCACATCCATGCAAGGCAACCAAACATGACGTTGGTTTCCAAGCCTCAAATCTTCCCCAAGGCATCCTAATCTGAAGCCCGTCTGGGCTCTATACTCTGCTCTCTGGCTGCAAAATTCAGCTGCCAGGCGTTGAACCTCGGAAGGTCCATCCTGCGAATCTTTCACTCTTCCTTCACAAATATATGAAGTTACATGCACGAGAATAATGCTGGGATGCGCGTCCCCCAAGTCTAGCTGCCCATACAGATCAGCCAGTGGCCCTTAAACGGCCAAGAAGCACACCCAGCAGTCGTCGGGGTTCACTGCTCAGCGTAGTGAAAATGGTCACTGCGCCGTCAGCCTCCGTATACGTTCAGAGCCCAAGGCAATAACAGGTATGGGGCCTCAAGATAACAATGGCAGTCAACTACCTACTGTGACTCGGTCTGGGAAAATAGTCCCGACCTCATTTCCTGCACAGGCCACTGTTCCGAAAGATCGTGCATCATGCACCTCCAGCCAGCCTGTGTATGTCCAATGAAAACGCATGGTGATCCACAAGCCCTGGAGAACCATAGGTGAAATACCCTTCCATTTAACTACCGATGCTAGTGGGGTGGGCCAGAAAGACATACTCCATCCTTCGCCCTCACATTAGGAAACCCATTGGCAAAGCCCATCACAATGCTGTCACATTCCCAGAGTCACAGCTTAGAGCAGGATGCATAATTCCGGCAAACTTGCACTCAACACGATCAAACGGTCGCTTTCCCACTCCAAACGGTTCTCGACGATCGTAGCGTCTGGGAGTTGCCAACTCCAGATGCCAATAGCCACCCCTCTCCCCGTCAGGCAGCTCATCTCTATGTCCTTGCGCAGGTGGGGCGGCTTGCACTCATCCCATGAAAGTGGCTTGTTCCACCAAAAGGTCGCAAAACCACTGCTCGTCATCCCACTTCCATATGATGATCTCCACCACTCAGTGTTGTTCCCGACCCAAAAATAGGTTCCACACAGTGCTGAGGATTCCCGGAAGCAGAAGCAATTTAGTTCAATATTCAGGCGACTGCATCATCGACGGACTCCATTCACTGGATCTTAAGGAATATGCTCAACGCAACGTGATGTCGGCAACCATACAAAACCCGCAGGCAGCTTGGGTCTCCATTCCCACAGAAATACGCTGCCGCAAAACGCTTGAAGAGTCAGATGGCACCAAACGGTGAGGAAAAAGGCATGCTGGGATGTGAAGGACTGCATTACGGGGTTCGGGACAGGAAGCAAAGACCCCCCCCGCCCCTGCCCACTAACCCACGCTCGCGCCAAAATGGACGACGTGCTCTGTGGGAAGCTCCCAATAGACCCCACACCGCGCAAATCTCATATTGCACAACTGCAGCGCTGGTAGCTGTCAGTGTGGCCACACTGCAGCGCTTTCCCTACACAGCTGTACGAAGACAGCTTTAATTCCCAGCGCTGCACACCTGCAAGTGTAGCCAAACCCTATGAGTCGCAGAGAAGAATGTAGCTGCAGGGAGAATGTATTGTAAGTAAGTAGAATTCAGTTACCCAGGTCTTGGCTACACTGGCGCTTTACAGCACTGCAACTTTCTCGCTCAGGGGTGTGAAAAAACACACCCCTGAGCACAGCAAGTTACAGCGCTGCAAAGTGCCAGTGTAAACACTGCCCCAGAGTTGGGAGTGCGGCTCCCAGCGCTGTAAACTAATCCCCACGAGGATGTGGAGTACCTGCAGCGCTGGCAGAGCTCTCTTCCAGAGCTGGCGCTGTGACCACACTTGCACATCAAAGTGCTGCCGTGGGAGCGCTCCCGTGGCAGCGCTGTCTGGCTGCAAGTGTAGCCATACCCCCAGCTTGGATTAGTAGGCACCAAGGATAATACTCCCTTTGTTATAAAGCATGCTGAGTCCCTTTACCGACCACAAGTGGCAGGACTGTGGCTTTATCTCACATTTCAAAGATGGTGCCCTGTCTGTGTTTCTTTGGTTGTTAACGTCCTTTCTCTACAGAGCTATGGAAACAGAGGCCATCTGGAAGTAGGGAAATAAACTGGTGAAACGGACCAGTAGAGCCGGGATGAAAGCTGAAACTTGTAGATTGAGTGAGTTCTTTGGGACAAGGATTGTATCTTTCTCTGTGTGTACAGACATATCTATTGCACTAAGTGTAACTGTAATGCAAATAAGGAATAATAATAGAGGTATATATCTGCTTGTGGACGGAGTGGTCCTAAGCAACTTGTTTTGTTAGAAAATAACTGGAGCCTTTCCTGTAGTTTTTCATTTTATTCGAAATAGATCAAAATCCCTTCCCTTTACCCACGTTTGTTATTTTTTATGTCTCTCGCCTTGGAATGTTCAGTCGTACTGACAAATCAAAATGAAGTGGGTTATTACATGACCAGATGGCATGCGAAGATTATCATTGGCTATTAGGTGTCAGAAGAATATCTGTGTCAATTTGCCGAATGCATAACGCATGTTAGAGTTTACTACATTATATCCCAGTCACTTGTCTCAATTGACTTAAATAACGGTGTCTTAGGATCTGAGTCTAGAAAATGTCTCTTTTTCAGCCACTCATCTTCAGCTGTCAACATGTACAGTAACAATTGTTGTTGTTACTGTCAGAACTGACATGAGACATCAGCCACAGTACTGGATTAACTTTCTGTTGTGTCTCTCATTCACTACAGCAGTAATATCCCCCACTAGCAGCAGTTCTGTCTCTATCTTATTTCCACATACTTAATTTTTATGTTCCTTTTTGCTTGTTGAGGCTCATCCTGATTTATGGCCCTAATTAGTTGCCTTTCTCCTCAAAATTGAGAGTAGGCTGCTCAATACATACAAATCTCATCCTGGACTTTGGAGAATGAGAGGACAGATGACATGACATTTGTCTAGTAAATCCCAGATTGCCGAGTCACTGCTCTCAGTCTTTCTGAGCAGAACTGACAAACAGGATCAGAATCTGTACTCTGCTCAAACAAGCATTAAAGCCACTGTTCCTCACTGTATGACTTTACAGTGAACTTCTAACTGATGTTCTCATAAATTACTTTTACAGCTGTTGCATAATGGCAAAAACAACCCAACATCATAAAGTCCAGCAGACAATCTTTTATTCAAACCCACATTTAACCTCGAGTGGAGATGACTCTCTATAAAGATGTAAAAGCAGCAAAGAGTCCTGTGGCACCTTATAGACTAACAGAAGTAATGATGTAATGAGCCAGTGGACCCTGTGTGTGGCTAGAGGCTAAGAACAGTCTCCCATTTCCTAGTGTTGGTCAAGAAAATGAACAATTCAGCTTCTAGGGAAAAGAAGACCTGGTTTTGATATTAATAACATGAGAATGCCTCATAATTTATGAGGTAATAATTGTATCCTTGGATGTATAAACTCTGAGGGCAAAAGTAGAGCTTTTTATAGCAGATCAGCTCTGAGGATAAAGGCCGAGGGACTTTTTTCAAGCTCTGGATATAGCACTGGATCCAAATTCCATTTGGAATTTCTCTATTGCCTTCCATGGACTTTGGATCAGGCCCTTATAGTTACTACACTGGTTGTGCTCTAGATACAGCTGTGAATTTTTAAATTGAATATTCTAATTTTACATGAAAGAGAAGGGAAAAACAAAACTCCTACAACAATGAAATGTTAGGAAGGGAGCCTCCCACACGGCACAGGACTCTAGCCAACCTTCCATTGATACCCACAGACTGTATGAAACACAAATCTTCCAAACTAGTGCTAATGTCTGGGAATGCTCTAATTTATATTGCAGTGTTGATTACTATGTGCTCAGGACCTGATTCTGCCAGGTGCCCAGTGCCACCTCAAATGAGAGACTGAGCACCCCCAACTCACAAAGATGCCCAGTGGAACTGAGGGATCCAACACTTTGTATGGGTACTGGGCACAGGCAGGACCCTGAGTTGAGTCATTAATTTACTACTTTGGGCCTGAACCTCTTCTCACTTAAGCCAGCATAAATCAGGTGTAACACGACTGAAGTCAAAGGGTCAATCCTCAGCTGGTGTGAATTGACATAACTTCACTGGCTCTCATGGAGCTATGCTGAGGTACACCAGCTAAGGATCTCCCCTAATGGAGTTCAACTGATGTAATCTTGTGTGAGTGAGGGGAGAATCAGACCTGTTAGTACCAGTTAATACAAGTTCATTGGCAGGTTATATAGTATACACGTGCTATCTAAACAGATTTTTAAAATCTAAATTTACACTATTCTTATACACATACTATCCATATTTACACCTTTAAATAAATTAAATACTAACATAGAATGGGTATAATCCACCAGCATTATTTGAGCAATTAGAACCACGGCAATCAATGGGCCAAATTCTGATCTGAGTTACATTTGTTTGAACTGGACGTTAGCAAAATGACTCCCGACTTATATCGATGTTAAAGTAGAATTTGGCTCAGTGAGAGTACTCATGTGAGTAAGGACTCATAAGAAAAGAGTTGAAGATTGAGCTGTGTGGGTCAATGACTGAGAGGAGAATTTGACCCTCTGAGTTTATACACAGAGTGTAAACTGTGTGATGGTAATTTTTCATGCTTTGCATTTTTTCAAATTTGGGGAAACAAGCACTCACACAGGCCACTGCCAATGGCAGTAAAACACTGGATGCAGACCTACTATTGCTTACATTATAGTATTATATTGTCAGTTGAGCTGTATGTCTTGTGTCCCCTGCTTCTTTTGTATGTGAATTGTTGGGCTGCAGTGCCGATGTATTGAGGACTGTCAGATTCTTCCATTTACAATGTAAATACTCATTTCCACAAACAAATGATAGGTTTCTGTCCTGGTGAATTCAAACTCCCAGAGACGTCGTATACACTGTGCTTAATGGAAAGACTGACAACAGTAATAATATTTCCTCATACCTGCAGCTCCAGTACAAAAGGAACGGGGTAATTAGACGGCCCTCAGTTTGATGGCTTTTGTATTGATAACCCAGACCGCTCTGTAAAAAAGATTCTGTGCTTACACTCAGTAAGATTTTGCTTTCATTTTAGCCTTTGGACACAGAGGTCTTTAGGCTGGCATAAATCAGCATAACTCTATCGGCTTCAACCAAGTTACACTGTCTTACAGCTGAGGATCTAGTCCTAAATATTAATTTTCCATGTGACAATTTCATTGTAAGTGGAAAGCTGCTTTGAGGCTGTACATGATTTTCTCTAGAGCACCCTTTTCTACCTCCCGCTCAGTGGGGTCGATGTCCTTTGTTTCGCCCAGCTACTAATGTTGGGTCAACCCAGTCAGGCGCTCACCTCTTAGTCATTGTGGCAGGCCCTGCCACCTGTTTGCCAGTGGAAAAAGAAAAAAAGCCCATAAATGTTCTGAAATGCCTGAGAATAAGCCTCTCCTGCGGGGCCTACTGACCAGCGCAAATGTCACTAGCACCACCTTCCTTCAGGGCTGCTTTCAAGGCAGCTTTGTGCAGGGCCTCCCTGATGGAGTAGCAGCCCCTCCTGGTTTGGTTTACATCACAAGATGCTGGCTAGCACCAGTGGGTGCTCGAGTTTTCCTAAGGAGGAAGAATATTTATTATGGGGGAAATTTCTCTCACTGTTTTGGGAGCTGCTCTAGCCACTCCCTGCTCCGGACTACCCCCTAAGGCTTCTATTGACTGCACTCTCCACCTTTGAAAGCCCTCCTTGCTATCATGCATGATTGACAGAGGCGGAGTTACTGGAACCTCCTTGGCCCTTTCCCGGTCGATGTGGGGTTTAAGCACCCCACAACAGGGCTGCCCAAAGCAATCAGCAAATCCCAATAGTGTTTTCCCCATTCACCGTGTTGCCAGTGTGTTATCTTATATCTTTTTACGTTATTGCTTAGGGAGCTGTCTATTGCTGTGGCAAGTAGGCAGGTTTTCTTTTTCTAAAGTACTATGAGAAAAACTGAAATCACATGTTTGTGGGTTCCCTCTCCTCCCTCCAAAGACCGTCAGTCTGCATACGGAAAGGGCTGCATTTTCTGCTGTGTTTTGTTATCCTTTTGAAAGTTTCTCCACTAATAGGTTGCACCATCTGTTGGGCAATTTGCCTGAATGCCATCTTGCCTGCAGCACTCCTGTATTTAGTTATGTTACACTGTGTGTTAATGGGGTAGATAGACACCTGTCTCCTTTCTCCACGTGTTTGATGGCAAAGTCTGATTTCTTTTCATTTTAATATTTCTCTTCCATTTTTGCTTTCTGTGTGTAGAATATAAAGACAGATCTGAGTCTGAACATCAGATATGAGGCTCTGGAAACTAGGGCTGGTTGAAATTTTTCTACTGAAACTTTATTTTGATGAAAAATGAGATTTTTGATGACAAAAAATTCACAGGAAGTATCCGTGCTTTAACTGAAACTTTTTGATTTTTTCATTGGAAAAAAAAACCCCAAAATCAAAAATGTTCAGCAAAACACAAAACAAAAAACTTTTTTTTCCTTCAGCAATTTCAGGTCAAACATTTTCAGTTTTCCAATTTTTGATGAAAAATTGACATTTTCAGTGGACACCAGCCCACTTTCTGACCACTTGCATTGAAAACACTAACAAGCAGTCAAAGTTAGCCCCGTGTAGGCTAATAATCTTCACAGGCTGAATCACACAGATTCTTCATCAGACCATTCAATCATCATGGTGCTGGAAGGCAGGAAGACACAGCAAAGATGTGGATGTCCCCAAATCTGGAGGATCTTAGAACTCTTGCCTAGTATATCTCTGTTACTTCCCAGGCTTCCTCCAGAGCTCTGCTGCTATGTTATCCCATCTGGCAGGTGATCCAATAACCTCTTGGGCAAGGGAGTAGTTTTACATAAGGGAGTGGAAAGCTATGGATGATTATACCAGCAATTTTGGTTGTGGGAGAATGCCACGGAGAACTGTCATACTCTGGTCCCATCCCTTGTGTTGCAGGAAAAACTGTACACAGTTGCAAAATCCCACCTCTGCAGAGTTAGGGTAGAGGGACTTATGCAGAGGCAGAAGAGCCTGTCATTGATTCGTTACTGTCTCCTCTGCTGGACAGTTTCTGCAAGGTTTTGGCCCCCTCCACATGCATTAGGAAAGACCATGTAAAAAAAGGACAAGGAAAAAACCTGAATGAAACATGAAATGGTGGGTGAGCAGAGTGAAGACAGCAGGACTGTGAAGTAAAGATAAGGGGAGGTGGAGAGAGAGGAATAGATTAATGAAAAAATAAGTGAAGTAGCAATGATAAGAGTATACACACTTAGGCCAGCCTAGATTTTTGTCCCTAATAAATACCACAGACTCCCTGCTAGTTAGACAACCTGGCTTTGCATATATTTTTACATTGATTCTGCCATGGAAAAATAATTGGTTCAAATTACAATGAGAAGACTTAATTACCCCTTGGGTTGCAGATCTCTGTAAGTGGTGAGTCTGCCGACAACCCCTGGTATCTTTGCTTGTCAGAAGAATGAGCAACATTTGTCCAGTGGGGTGGGACTGGCCAGCCATGAGATGCATGGCTTCAGCACATTTAATAGACAGTCTCCCTTAGTAAGGCTCCTGTGAAAACCCAGCCAGAATTTAATGTTGCTCCCCTCCTTCAAGGGTGAAACTCCTCTCCATTGCAGCTGCACCCCTATTGGTACTTGTGTTGCAAATTGCAGCAATTGGAGTGAATGTGGAAAGTGCAAAACTCATACAAGTATGAACCCAACATATTGTATGAAGTTAATCTGAGTCCATGGGGATAGGCCATTTCATTGTGAGTTTATCTACAAATTTTCCTATAGCAGTAGTGTAACGGTAGGAATTCCAGTTAGAGGTTGAGAAAGGTAAGGAGGGAGAGTGAGAATGAGAGAAGAAAATGAGCTACCAAAATCCTTTCAATCTTAGGCTTTAAAACATTCTGCTTCTTTTTCTGTCAGTGACAAACTTTCATTCCCAGTGCGAAGCTGGAGCACAGTATGTGTCTCCTTTTAGTCCCTCGGTGCTTCAGTCAGATAATTCTGCCAATCTCTCTCTCGTTCTCCTGCCTCTAAAATGCTGCTTTAAGCAGCTGTGTCAGCAGCGGGTTTTATAAACACGATGCTGGCTCCCACCTTGAGGCTCTAGACAGATCAGAAGGAGAACACAAAATTTGCAACTGACCTCACAGAACACTGCACAGAAATGATTGACAGCTTGTGCTCAGCCTAAATCTCAGCCTTCCAGAGAGTGCAGCAAAAAGCCGCTCTTCAGTCAGTCCTTACTAGCATATTAAATGCCTCAGACTCCTTCCAAAGTTACTGAAGTCACTAAACTTGTTACACTGCGGGGGTTTTTTTTAAAAAATGATACAGAGTTAAACTAACCTCCCTTTTTTCTTCTCCTCACTAGGTATCAGCTGAAATATGCGTTCAAGAAAAGCCACATTTTCTTTCTATACTGATTAAACCTAATGTGAAGCTGCATTTAAAATGAACATGTCCTCAACAGAATATTGTAATAATAACTGGTAATGAGATAATGCTGTCCAGATTTAATATAATCCCATATTAAACACATTAAGGGTACTCCGGTGAGCTATTCCCTTCTTTGATTTTTCTTGCTTCAGTTCAGCTACATCATTCATTAGGGGTAGGCTGTGCCCAGAATTCTTGTCTTTCAATGCTTGAGATATATTCTTGTGTATTGGCTTCTGTGAAGATGGGCTGTACTACTGAACTTGGCACTTGGGTTGTGTGTGGGGGTCAGGGCCCACCTGCACAGAGCAGCTTGTAGAATTAGGCCCAGATCCTCAACTCCCATTGATCTAACTCCCATTGACTTCAATGGGTGCTACCTTTGAGAAACTGGCCGTTAGCTTCTGATTTGTATCTACATGTGGAGGATAACTCTCAGCAATAACATCTGACATTTCTATAGGACCTTTCGCCCTAAAGTACTCTAAAGAAACTTAAACAGATACACAGAGATAATTTTATTTGCCTCTGAAATGCTGCCATTTTTGGTGTGCATCAATGCCAAGAAACAATATACACCGTAGTGTAGGCCAGACAGTGAATATCCCAATGGAAACTGCCAGGGAAATTGACCTTGGTAAAATATACTTGGCTGTGTTGTAATCTGGCCAGGGATTAATCACCCTCATCTCAGAAAGAGTCATGATTTTTTTTTTTTATTATCATGACAGGTCAGAATCTCTATTTTACAGCTCATCCAAAGATGAGCTCTTCCAGCAGACAGGGACACTGACACAGAGCCGTAATGGGCATTGACTCAGAGTAGAGTGACACCTACTGAATCATCAATGCCAGTTCCTTCAGCACCTGAGTTTTGCTTTACCTTTGCTTGGAGGTCACCCATTCATGAACTAACCTGGCCCAGCCACTACCTACAATGTGATTGCCGAGAAGAATACAGAACAAGGAGCCATGGCTCAGGGCTGTATCTGTGGTTCACAACAATGCTGAGACTAAGATATTTATCATTCAGGATTTTGCTCAGAAAATGAAGGTTCATTGGGGAGGCTGTAGTGATCCAGACCCTACAAATATCTCTGTTTCCAATTTCTCCGGTGGTTCTGTGTGTAGTTGGTAGACTTGTTTCAGCCACCTTCTTTCTATAGCAGATCAGTCTGCATGGTCAGAAGTGAATCTGAGTATGAAGGCTGACCACTCTGCAGCTAAGAGGAGAATACTCAATGGTACCTTTTGCATCTCAGAACTCATCTTTAATCCTTGCTCTTTAGGTTTTTCCCATGCTTTAGTCCAATGGCAGCCAAACTGACAAAAGGACCTTATGGAATGGTGCCCCCTGCACTGTGCTGTTAGCCAAGAGCTTGGATTGGGCTTAGGATCCGCTCCCATTATGTGCAGTAGCTGTGATCGTAATGTGGGTTTGGCTGCAGAGAACAAAGGTCATCTTCAATTTTGGACAACAGTTTATTGATGGCATGGGCCAGTGCTCTGAAACTGTACTGAGAGTTGTCTTTTGAGTGCTTGGCAGCTGGGTCTTGCGCATGATCTAACTGATCATCAGAATTTGGAAGTGGACTGCTTGGCTGAAAGTGATCATGAAATGACACAGTTTATGATTCTAAGCAATGGTAGTAGGGAAAACATCAGAATAAATATAATGGATTTCAAGAAGGCAGACTTTAGCAAACTCATGGAGTTGGTACATAAGATACCGTGGGAATCAAGTATAAGAGAGTTGACAGTTTCTCAAAGAGCACAAAAGCAACTATCCCACTACACAGGAAAGATAGGAAATATGGCAAGAGACCACCCTGGCGTAACCAGGAGATCTTCAGTGATCTGAAACTCAAAAAAAGAGTCCTACAAAAAGTGGAAACTAGGTCAAATTACAAAAGGATGAATATAAACAAACAACACAAGTATGCAGGGACAAAATTAGAAAGGCTAAAGCACAAAACCAGGTTAAACTAGCTAAAGACATAAAGGCTAACAAGAACACATTCTACAAATACATTAGAAGCAAAAAGACGACCAAAAACACTTAGTGAGGGAGGAAAGACAATAACAGAAAATATGGAAATGGTAGAAGTGTTAAATTACCTTTGTGTTTCAATTTTTACCAAAAAAGTGATTAGCTATGGAACATTTAACATAGCGAATGCCAGTGAAAATGGGGTAGGATCTGAGGGTATGGCTACACTTGCAGCTGTACAGTGCTGGGAGTTAAAGCTGTCTTCGTACAGCTGTATAGGGAAAGCGCTGCAGTGTGGCCACAGTGACAGTTACTAGCGCTGCAGTGTGGCCACATTTGCAGCATTTGCAGCGGTGTTGGAAGTGGTGCATTATAGGCAGCTATCCCAGCGTTCAAGTGGCTGCAATGTGCTTTTCAAAAGAGGGGGGTGGGGTGGAGTGTGATAGGGATAGTGGTGGACACACAGAGAGTGGATTTTTGGAGCTGACACTGTGTCACTCCCTGCCTTGCAAGTTCCGACCCCTTCCCCCATCCCTCTCTCATTCACTAAATGCAAATAGCCTTCAGACCAGATAAGCAGCTGCTCCAAAATGGATCCCCTCCTCCCCCCTCCGGGCTGCTTCTCTCATCAAGCAAACTCTAGCTGTGGACATTGATCCCCCTGCCTGCCTCTGCTCGAGCAAACAGTAGCTGTGTTTGTTTTTTAGATAAGCAGCTCTGGGAGCCCCGAGTTCACAACAAAACAAAGAGTGTTATCTTTACTTAAAAAGCATTATGGTAAGGTTCCGGAGGTCAGTTACAGCGTAGTAAGATTAATCACTGTTTACACTGGCACCCCAGCGCTGCAAGAGCAGCACTGTTCTCTTTATTCCCCAGGCCGAGGTGGAGTACAGCCAGTGCTGTAGCCAGGGAGATACAGAGCTGTATGTGCCTTGCCAGTGTGGACGGGGAGTAAATTACAGTGCTGTAAAGCCACCACCAGCGCTGTAACTCTCAAATGTAGCCAAGCCCGGAGACTAAATTAGGGAAGGAACAACTTAAAAATTACTTAGACAAGTTAGATGTCTTCATGTTGGCAGGGCCTGATGAAATACATCCTAGAATATTCAAGGAGGTGACTGAGAAGATGTCTGAGTTATTAGCAATTATCTTTGAAAAATCATGGAAGACGGGAGAGATTCCAGAGGACTGGAAGAGGGCAAACATAGTGCCAATCTATAAAAATGGGACTAAGGACAACCCAGGGAATTACAGAGCAGTCAGTTTAACTTCACTAACCCAGAAAGATAATGGAGCAAATGATCAAGCAATCAATTTACAAACACCTAGCAGATAATAAGGTGACAAATAACAATCAGCATGGATTTGTCAAGAACAAATTGTGTCAAACCAACCTAATATCCTTCTTTGACAGGGTGACAAGCCTTATGGATGATGGCGGAAGAGCAGTAGATGTGATATATCTCAACTTTAGTAAGGCTTTTGATCCTCTCTCATGTCAATCTCATAAGAAAACTAGGGAAATACAGCCTAGATGGAGCTACTATAAGGTGAGTGCATAACTGGGAAAACCATTCCCAGAGTAGTTTTCAGTAGTTCACAATAAAGCTGGAAGAGATATCAAGTGAGGTCCTGGATCTGTTCAGTATTTTCATAAATGATTTCGATAATGCCATACAGAGTATACTCATAAAGTTTGCGGATGATATCAAGCTGGGAGTGGTTGCAAGTACTTTGGAGGATAGGATTAAAATTCAAAATGATCTGGACAAACTGGAGAAATGGTCTGAAGTAAACAGGATGAAATTCAGTAAGGATAAATGCAAAGTACTCCCCTTAAGGAGGAACAATCAAATGCACACATGCAAAATGGGAAACAACGGCCTAGGACTGAGTACTGAGGAAAGGGATGTGGGGGTTATAGTGGACCACAAGCTAAATATGAGTCAACATTATAACTGTTGCAAAAAAAAGCAAACATCATTCTGGGATGTATTAGCAGGAGTGTTGTAGCAAAACACAAGGAGTAATTCTTCCATTCTGCTCCATGCTGATAAGTCCTCAACTGAAGAATTATGTCCAGTTCCAAGCACCACAGTTCAGTGGACAAATTGGAGAAATTCCAGAGGAGAACAACAAAAATAATTAAAGGTCTAGAAAATTTAACCAGTGAGGAAAGACTGAAAATATTGAGTTTGTTTAGTCTGGAGAGAGAAAACTGAAAGGGAACATAGTAAGAGTTTTCAAGTACATAATAGGTTGTTACAAGGAGGAGGGTGAAAAATTGTTCTTGTTAACCTCTGAGCAATTAGGGATGCTGGGGGTGCTGCCACATCCCCTGTCTTGAAGTGGTTTCCATCATATACAGGGTTTAGAGTTTGATTCAATGGCTCTCAGCACCCCCACCATAGAAATTGTTCCAGCACCCCTGCTCTGATGATAGGACAAGAAACAATGGCTTAAATTGCAAAAAGAGCAGTTTATGTTGGACATTAGGCAAAACTTCCTAACCATCAGGGTAATTAAGCACTGGAACAAATTGCCTAGGAAGGCTGGGGAATCTCCATCTTTGGGGTTTTTAAGAACAGGTTTGAAAAATGCCGGTCAGGAATTGTCTAGTTATTATGTTGTCCTGCCTTGAGTGTAGGGAACTGGACCAGATGACCTACTGAGGTTCCTTCCAGTCATACACCTTTATGATTCTATATGTGGAGACGGGAAGGAATTTGCCCCTATGTCAAATAGGCAGGGACTTTGGGGTTTTTTGCCTTCCTCTGCAGCATGGGGCCTGGGTCACTTGTTGGGATCATCTGGGTATATCTCACTTAATTCTCTGCCATTACAGGGGACTCAGACATTGGTGGACATTAGTCGCCTCCTGTTCTCTACCTGTGGTACACAATAGTTTAATCTCCTGGGGCAGTAATATTTTCATCTAATTCAGGTTGTTGGGCTTAGTGTAGGGGTGTTGAGGCGGTATTTAGTGGTCTGTGATATACAGAAGGTCAGATTAGATGATCTGGTGGTTCCATCTTGTCTTAAATTCTATGAATTACAGACTTTGGTTGTTGTTTTATTAAAGATTTATGTAAATTTTTAAATTAAAATAACATAGTTATTAAAGACAAGCTCCCTGTGCTCCAAAAAGAACACACCTCTGCCATTCAGCCTCTCCTTGGAGGTCAAAGTATCATTTGCTTCTCCTCAGAACAGTGAAAAACTCCAATATAATTTAAATAACAGAGTGTATTCCACATAGGAAAAAACAGAGAATCCATGGAAATGAAAACAGAGTGCAATGCTTGATGTTGCATGTTAACGTGCCCACAGGTCTAGAGAGACAGGCAAAAAGTGTCTTTTGTGTTAAAGGTGGCGTTTAGAAGGATCCTTTATCCTGGGTTCAACCCACTTCCAGCTCAAATACATCTCTCTCTTGCTCTCAAACTGACCCATCACAACAGATTCCCCTAGGTGACTCAACTGCTTCCCTTTCTTGACTAGTTAGTGGATTGGATAAGTGTTTGTCCTAACATCCCTCAGGAACCATTAAGTCCCATCTTCTTCTTTTATCTCTTTTCTTTGCATAGCCATAGTCTGACTTCTATATTTGCAGGGAGGGGAAGGTCCAGGTGTGCTGGGAGGGTCCCACATCTGATCACTGCTCCCCAAGGGTTCTGCTGGCCCTGGAGCTGAGTCTTCCCACCCTGATGGCTCTTACCAACTGCATGAGCATTCAAAGGGGGTTGCGTGCTGAGAAGCAGCCACATCCCCACGCACCATCAGCAGATGGGGGAACACTGCGGCCTCCTGCTCCATGGAACCAACCAAAGCAGCAGCCACTCAGCACTGTCTTCTGGCCAGTGGAAAGCATCCTCCTGGGGTGTGTGATTCCCCACTCCTGTAGATATACTCATGCTAGCTCTCATTAAGCTAGCATGCTAAAAATAGCAGAATAGCTGGGGTAGTCTGGGCAGTGGTTAGCAACGGCATGGGCTAGCTGTGCAGAGAACGCACTGACCAGATTCACGTGGGTTTGTACTTACTGCTGCCCATGCTACCCCAGCCGTGCTGCTATTTTTAGCACACTAGCTCAATGACAGATAGTGTGAGTATGTCTATGCAAGCTGGGAATCACCCCCTAGCACCCAGCCCACATTTGGGCACTGGATAAATAAAGCCGAAGGTGTGCTTTGGTAGGTGTGGAAACGAGAGCTTTCCAGACGCACAGCCTTTCAACAGAAAAGTCCCTGGCTCCAGTCCTGGGATTAGGAGAGGGGGTGCTTCATCCTCCCTGAGAGCGAGGGAGACTGGTCCTTTGTTACTCAAGGCTTTTAAAAGTAACAATAATATATTGCAATCTAACAGGGCTTGATTCCAGTGCTCCCTGAATTCAGTGCAAGCCTTCCACAATGCTTCCAGTGACCATGATCCTTCCACTCAGTGTCCCAGGATGTCGAGCTACCAATTCAGTTCACAGGGTACAGGCATTACTGAGCCTCCTGGACAAAAGGCCTTTCAGCTGCTGGAGCTTTCAGAGGGGTGACCAAAATAAAGCAGACTATTCAAAAGGCTTTGTTTTGGCCACCGGAGGGCTCCCATTTTTATTCATTAACATAATAGAAATATATGGAGAGCAGAGAAAAAGAGAGCAAAGAGGTCAGTATAAAGGAAATAGTGTTCATGAGCACAGTGTAGCCCCTAGCTCCTGGGGAAGTAAGCTGAGCCTTGTCAAGGGGCATTGCAATTTATTTCCCTCCTAGGAGCAGGGGAGGATCTGACTCTGAATCACAATTCCTTCCTAAATCTTCTCCTGAAGCAGCACAGTAGGGGCTGAGTTCAAAGGCTCAATCTAGCCTGCTATCATATGCGCTGCTAGGGTGCTTTCCTTCTCCCTCTGGAAGACATACTCTCTTGCTTCCTGAGGCTCTTCAAGCCATGTACATACAGCATCACTGTAAGTAGAACTGACTGGAAAATGGAATTGTCATTCAGTGGCAAATTCCATCATTGAAAAAATAATTGTTCTGAACTGGAACAAAAAAGCCGACATTTCCCACAAAAGGAAAATTCCCCCCAAATTTGATTTGGGACCATCAAAAAGTTTTCTTCTGGTAGTGTCAAAATGTTAACTGCTATCTAATCCAATCTATCTAACAGATATTTTAATAGCTGTAAATTGAAACACAATTAATTGAAAAGTTAAAGTTGGAATGAAAATTTGCCATACTGCAGTGGTTCTCAAACTTTTGTACTGGTAACCCCTTTCACATAGCAAGCCTCTGAGTGCTACCCCCCTTAATGAAAAACACTTTAAAATCTATTTAACACCATTATAAATACTGGAGGCCAAACAGGGTTTGGGGTGGAGGTTGATGGCTCATGACTCCGCATGTAATATCCTCGCAACCCCCTGAGGGATCCCCCCCCCCAGTTTGAGAACCCCTGCCTTACTGAAACAAAACATTTTGACATTATCAAAACAAGAAAATCAAAATAATGTGTTTAGACTTTTTTCCGTCTAAAATGGCATTACAATCACCACCACAATCCTGCAAAATATTTCTGTTCTGATTAAACTGCATTTTCTCACAGGAAATTGTTCTGTAACATTTTTTTGGACCAGCTCTAGCTGCAATATCGACAACTCTGAGTTGAATGACAGCAGCCAACCACAGCTAAGAGTATGTCTACACTACAGGATTTCCAAAACAATTATTACTATCACGTCATCTAATCTGTTATTCTGACTTTGGCAGGAGTCTGATACCTGATGCTTTTGAGGAAGGTGGAAAAGCCCCATAATGCATCTAAACAATTGTGCAATGTAGTAGATGGGAAATATGATTCCTTCCTGAACCACTCAGGTTAATATGTTGTGCCCCAAAACATGAGATTGTTTAGTCTTAGGACTGAATATCACCTACTCCATGAGTAGTCAATGGAAATTGATAGAGCTAGTCAAGAACTAATGTATGACTCAGGGAATGTCTACACAATGGGATTATTCCGATTTTACAGAAACTGTTTTTTTAAAACAGATTGTATAAAGTCGAGAGCACGCAGCCACACTAAGCACATTAATTCAGCGGTGTGCGTCCATGTATCGAGGCTAGCATCGATTTCCGGAGCGTTGCACTGTGGGTAGCTATTCCATAGCTATCCAATAGTTCCCGCAGTCTCCCCCGCCCACTGGAATTCTGGGTTGAGATTCCAATGCATGGTGAGGCAAAAGCAGTGTCGCGGGTGATTCTGGGTAAATGTCTTCACTCAATCCTTCCTCCGTGAAAGCAACGGCAGACAATCATTTTGCGCCCTTTTTCCCTGGATTGCCCTGGCAGACACCAAAGCAGGCAACCATGGAGCCCGTTTTGCCTTTGGTCACTGTCACCGTATGTGTACTGGATGCTGCTGACAGAGGCGGTACTGCAGTGCTACACAGCAGCATTCATTTGCCTTTGCAAGGTAGCAGAATGGTTACTATCCCTATTGTACTGTCTGCCTGCCATTGTAAATTGGCGATGAGGATGACAGTTATTAGTCATTCTGTACCGTCTGCCATGCCATTGTAAATTGGCGATGAGATGATGGTTATCAGTCATTCTGTACATCTGCTGCTGTCAAGGGTGCTCCTGGCTGGTCTTCGCTGAGGTCGGCCAGGGGCGCAAAGACAGAAATGGGATGACTCCCCAGGTCATTCCCTCCTTTATGTTTATCTAAAAATAGAGTCAGTCCTGCCTAGAATATGGGGCAAGTGTACTAGAGAACCAGTGTACCAGAGAACCAGAGAGCACAGCTGCTTCGTGTCAGATCCTGCAGAAATGATGAGCTGCATGCCATTCTAGGGGGTCCCCCTGCAACAACCCACCCCTTGCTTCCCTCTCCCCCAACCTCCTGGACATTAAACAGTGAGAGGAGAGGAGCCCAGCCTCTCGCTGCTATGATGGTCCAGGCAGTACAGAATCTTTTCTTTAGACATGAAAGGGGGGGGGCTGATGGAGCTCAGCCCCCAGTTGCTATGATGAAGATGGTTACCAGCCATTCTGTACCATCTACAGGGGAATGACGGAAAGTCATTCCTATTTTTTTACCCAGGCGCCCCCAGCCGACCTCACCGAGGTTAGCCAGGAGCACTCACAGGATAATGAGGACAGCTATCAGTCATTTTGCACTGTACCATCTGCCACCGGGGAAGGGAGGGGAGAGGATGCTGCTGTTCAGTGCCGCAGCACCGCCTACCAGCAGCATGCAGTAGTGTCATAAACAATAGCTAAGGGTTAATGTTTCTTTTACCTGTAAAGGGTTAACAAGGGAACCACACACCTGACCAGAGACCAATCAGGAAACTGAATTTTTCAAAGCTCAGGATGGGAATGTTGGGTGTGTGTCCCCTTTGTCTGCTCTCTCTGTTCTCCGGTCTCTCTCTCAGTTATGAGAGGGTCTTCCTATCTTCAAGCTTCTAATCTCCAGTTTCCAAGTTGTAAGTACAAAGGTAGAAAGACAGTAAGGTTTTGTTGTTTTTTTTTGTATTACATGTGTGTAGTTTGCTGGAATGTTTTAAACTGGATATCTTTTTGAATAGACTGTTTATTCATATTTCTCTTTTTAAGCAATAGCCCTGTGTATTGTCACCTTGATGCAGAGATCATATTTTATGTCTTTTTCTTTCTTTTTATATAAAGCTTTCTTTTAAAACCTGTTGGATTTCTTTATTGTTTCCCTTGTTTTATCCCAGGGAATTGGGATAACTCACTAGGACTTGGTGGAGGGGAGATGGGAGGGGGAGAGGTAGAATCTCTCTCTGTTTTCCTTGAATCTGTGTGCCTCTGGGAAAGGGGATTAGATTCAAAGAGTTTGGATCAGTAATCTCTCAGGATAGCCTGGCGAGGAAAGCCTGGGAGGGTAAAAGGAGGACGGGGAATGGTTTATTTCTCCTTGTTTTAAGAATCCAAGGGATTTGGGTTCTTGGGGTCCCAGGGAAGGTTTTGGGGGGACCAGAGTGTACCAGGCACTGGAATTCCTGGTTGGTGGCAGGCTATCAGATCTAAGTTGGTAATTAATTTAGAGGGTCATGCTAGCCTCTCAGTTTATGAACGCTAAGGTTCAAATTTGAGTAGGAAGCTATGACAAGTAGACATACGGTGACATTGAAAAAAGTCAAGAAACGATTTTTTCCCCTTTTCTTTCACGGGGGGGGGGGAGGTGTAAATTGACGAGATATACCCTGAACCACCCTGGACAATGTGTTTGACCTACAGGCACTGGGTGCTCAGCAAAGAATGCAAATGCTTTTCGGAGACTGTGGATAGCTGGAGCCCTCAGTACCCCTCCTTCCCTCCATGAGTGTCCATTTGATTCTTTGGCTTTCCGTTATGCTTGTCACACAGGCCTCTGTCTATCATAGCCTGGAGATTTTTTCACACGCTTTGTCATTTCGTCTTCTGTAACGGAGCTCTTATAGAACAGATTTGTCTCCCCATACAGCGATCAGATCCAGTATCTCCTGTACGGTCCATGCTGAGCTCTTTTTGATTTGGGACTGCATCGCCACCGGTGCTGATCAGAGATCCACGCTGGGCAAACAGGAAATGAAATTCAACAGTTCACGGGCTTTTCCTGTCTACCTGGCCGGTGCATCCGAGTTCAGATTGCTTTCCAGAGCGGTCACAATGGTGCACGTGGGATACCGCTTGAGGCCAATACCATCGATTTGCGGCCACACTAACGCTAATCCGACATGGCAATACCGATTTCAGCGCTACTCCTCTCATCGGGGAGGAGTACAGAAACCGGTTTAAAGAGCCCTTTATATCGATATAAAGGGCCTCGTTGTCTGGACGGGTGTAGGGTTAAATCGGTTTAACGCTGCTAAATTCAGTTTAAATGCGTAGTGTAGACCAGGCCTAAGCATTCAGGGAAGTGATGTGGGAAGTGGTTCCTTGCTTCTCTCGCCTTGTTGCCGGAGAGCTTTTAGCTTTGATTCAACAGTTTAAAAAGGCTAATTAAAAGCTATATAAAACTTTGTGTTTGTGATTTATCAGTTTTACTTACAGAATCCTGTAAGGAACTGCCTTACAGGATCAGAATTGTAGTTTTCTGATCCCATATCCCGTCTCTGACTGAACCAGACGTTTCAGAGGAAAGTAAAAGAACTCCGCAGCAGTCAATTATGGAATAAAGTATGAGAGAAAGACAAAAGTTCTTGATGTTTTGGGTGTGGGATGGGACCCAGAGAATGGAGGGGTAGGATATAACTCAAAAGGTAGCTGAAAGCCAGAACTTTTGGGTGGTTTGCTAAAATTTGAAGGTACATCCTTTGCTGTCCTAAGCCCTGGAGCAGGTCAGAAGCCTTAGGATAGCTCAAATATCATGCATCACCTTGACAGCTTAACACATTGTTCATATTAATTATTTTCTAAACCTAATGCCCACACAGTTACCATTGAAAGGAATTGGCGTGAACACATTGGGCTTGGGTTTGCATGCTAGGTACAGCCTCCAGTAGGGAATGGGTCAGAATTGCACTGTTGCAGTGGAAACACTGGTCTCCATTGTATCTGAGGAGTGTAGTCCCCCCCAGCATGACAGAGAGCTTTCTACTGCTAGTCATTGCCTCTTCCTTGTCTTGCATTCCAGGGAGTCAAAGATATGGACTGGCTCAACCACCAGTTATTGGGCCTAATGCAAGAATCACTGGATTAAATCCTATGGCTTGCATTATGAAGAGTCAGACTAGATGGTCATAATGACCATAGCATTTATGAAACCATCCACAGGACACAGACAGGAGTGGTGCATCTTGTGACTTTTGAGCCTTTTCATTCTTTGCTTTGAGGAACTGTGCTGTGGTCAGACCCAATGGCACAATCTTCAACTAATAAGATTTGTTAATAGTGATTACTACTTTAAATTGTAAGTCATGCTGCCAGTCCTCTTGCCATCTGCAGGAGATTTAGCACTGACTTCTGTGAGAGCAGGATTGGGCTTGCAGTGGCTACTACAACTTTCTCATGCAACCTTACCACACTCCCTTATTAACTTTTCCTCTTTTATGATAATTTAGATACAGATGTTCATCTGTTCATGTAAGAAGCTATTAAAATATCTCTATATTCATCTCTGTCTATCAGTCAATGACAAACTTAGACGCATTAATACTGGGAGAGGTATAGTGGAATTCAATTAACTTATTAATGAGGCATGAGAATGTTTCAGAGCTGTTAGCACTATGCTTTGGGATATGATTCACTCTGTGATAAATCGTCTAGAGCGTGTAGGTAGGAAGTGGACTTGATCTCCTTGTAAGTGACTTTGTGTAAGTGACGTCTACTTTCAAGAAAGGACCCCAATCCATTACTGGTGCTTACTCATGCAACTCCCTTGTTGGTAGCAAGGGTGGAATCTTCAAAGCTTTACTACCTTGTCATTTATCCTCAAAAAAGGGGACGAGACAGCAATAAAAATTCCTGAGATCTGTTTATGCTACAGCTTCCACTGTTGTTGCTTTCACTGGTGAGACTGCACCTGTGTGAACGACACTCCTATTTCCACCAGTGTAGCCCAGGCTTAAGGGAATCCTGAATGCATTCTGATTCCTCACTGAATCTGAAGGAATGATGCTCTGGGAAGTTGTTGTACTGGGTAGTTCATTAGTTGAATACTATTACGATTGCAGATGCACACTTACAACTTTTTACAGCAGACGTGATGGGGTGTCTATCCCACAAAAGGCCTCAAGAGGTTAAAATGGCCAGGTGGGCCAGTTAAACACCTACAAAGCACCTGGAGGAAGAACCAGGGAGCAAGAATTAGTTAGAGATGAGGCTCAGTGGGATAGGAACAGGAGAAGCCTATATAAAGCCCAGTAGCTGGGAGCAGAACGGGGTTTTAAAATGAGAAACTTCAGTCAATCTCAGGGTGAAAGACGGTAAATCCCAGGGACACAGCAGTAAGGTTTGGGACTGTGCAGACCTTGACTGCTTGTTGTAGGGTTTCTGGGCTGGCACCCAGTCTAGAGGGTGGTCCTGGGTTCCCCTACCAGGCAGTGGTGCTGTTAAGGGGCAATGGGTACTGAAAGACTCATACCCTGGGAATGGAGGGCTACAGTGACCTGGCTGGATGCCTGTAAGTGTGCAGACTCACCCCACAGCGCCTCCTGCTGGTTGTCCTTGGGAATTAGCTCTCCCAGCCTTAGAGCGCCCTCTGCAGGCCAGTGATCTGCCTTGACACTGGCTTCATGTCCCGCCCAGGACCCCGGTGCCCATTTTACCTGAGGTGTTGCCCCTCTGGCAGTAACCTCTCACAGCCTCAGTGTCTCCCTTTCCAGGGGAAACCCCACCCACTATCCCCACTTTGCCTCAGGGTTAGGCTACTGCTAGTCTCCATCTAGCCCCTGCTCACTGGGGCGGACTGCAGTGTAAGCCACTCATCATAGGCAAAGTGGGTTTGGACCTGCTGCCTCTGCCTACCCATAGGCTGCCCCCTGCAAGCCAGTAGCTTATAGGCCTTATCAGGCCTGCAGCCTGGGGCTTTCCTAGGCCAGAGCTCCCTTGGCCTTTCCCCAGCCCTGCTCCAATCTAGGTTCCCTTTTTGGCACCTTGCAGCCAGGCCCTTCTTCCTCTACAGGCAGAGGGAGATTGCCTGGGCCTCTGCCTGACAGCCTTTTATAGGGGCCAGCTGGGCCTGATTGAGGCATGGCCCCAGCTGAGCCTACTTTCCTCCAATCAGCCCAGGCTTCTTGTCCTAGCCACAGCCCTCTCCTGGGCTGTTTTAAGCCCCACAGGGCAAAAGCGGGTAACCACTCCGCTACAAGGCCCAAGCAACAAAGTGGGAGCAGTCAAGTCCCAAGCAAACAGGACAGGAAGAGTAATAGAGTGAGCAACGGCAGAAGTGATATTGAACTGGCAGAGCTAATCCCCAAACTCAGCCAGAAAGAGTTGCTCCGGTGATGGACAGAGCACCCTGTGACAATACACTTTTAACTATTATTATTATTATTATTGTTGTCTAACTTGTACATGACAGTAGCACCTAGAAGCTAACCATTGTCCTAGATATTGTCCAAACATGATAGTTCTTGTCCCAGAAAGCTTGCTGTCTAAAAGACAAGACATAACAGATGGGCAGGGAACACACCTGAGATAGGATGGAGGGAGACTGGGTAAGAATTATGCACAACCCATTATTTTTGTTACCCTATCAGACTAGACTTAAAACCAATCTATATCCCAGCCCCTACAACCTTCCCGTAACACATTATGCTGCCATTGATATTTCCCCATTGTTTACAAAAAAATTAACTGTATTGAATATTTAAAAAACACACGTAATTAAAGTTCAGCGCCTGGAGAATTTGGATTGTGATTAAAAACAGTAATAAATCCTTTCTTTATAAACCAGTAAAAATTCTTATTTCCTTTTCTTAAACCAAAGGGAAAAACTAGGTTCATCCAATTTTAATTAAATTAAAAACACTAAACTCCTTTGAGGTATAGCTAATTTAATCTTAAAATATGGTGCCCCTATTTTTAAATATAATGTCACAAGAAGGATGCTATAAGAATCCCAATTTAATTTGAATTGCTTATGAAGTACATGCTTTAATGTCCAAAATAAACCATTTTCCTTTAAAAAAATTGGTGGTCTTAAGAAATTGCCTAAAACAAGTTTCCTTATCAGATAAACTTACAAAGGGGCCAGGTCTTCAGCTGGTGTAAATCAGTATTTTCACTGACTGAAGAGCTGGCCCAGACTACATTTCATACAGGGACATTAATCATTTACACTACGGACAAACAAAAAATGATTTTGACCACTGGCCTTCTAGGTTCAAAAGGCAAACTCACAAGGGTGATTCAAGAAGCAAATTGACCTAGGGGATAAATGGAGTGAATATAATGGGAAATCTGCTTTGGTGGACAAAATACTGTTTACTTGTTTTCCAAAAGGTTTCCTGTGGTCTGAAGTTTAACTCTTCCTGGAAATGGACAAAGAAAGGGCAGACCAACGTTTCCAAGCAGCATGTGCAAAAAGAAGCACAAAAACTCTCTTACTTATTAACTGGGGATCTGTGTGGCCAGAGTTTTCCACATACGGTTCTAAAATTATAGCCCTAAATGTCCTTGGGCATTATTTATAACCGTGTAAGAAAATACAGAGGAAGCTACTGAGTTAGAGAATACCAACCATCCTGGGACCTGGAAACATTTCTAATAGTTTAGGTTTGTGGCATAATTATATAGGACCTGCCCCCAAAAGATGAACAATTCATGTCTCTGCAGTTGGTTAGTTACTTAGAAGTTATCTATCCAGCACCACGTAACCATATTTTGAGTCTATTAGCTATTCAATGAGTGGTACTGGCAATCTTATAAACTGAAAATACTCAACTAGGTAAGAAAGCATGCAATGGGGTATATGGGTTATTTGGTGCTCCCTAGAGGACATTCAGCAACCTTGTTATCCCCCTAGCCTCAGTGGGGTCCCTATGGTGATTCTCCATCAAGCCAGGTGGAGGCTTGGGTTGGGACTGACACAGGATTCAGGTTAGCACAGAGTGGCATTCCCAGCTGGAAACTAATTCATGCAGCTGAGCCAAATTAGTCCCATTGCCTGAAAAAGGGGCTAATGACCAACAGGGGGGCCTGGAGGTGTAGTATGTGATGGGATTGTGCATGTCTCATACCTAACCACTAGGGGACATCTGTATGTATCAAGATCCTTAGTAGCGGAGCAGCCGAATGTGAAAGAGCAAGAAGCAGCTCCGCAGCTGAATGAAAAATTGTTTCTTTGCTGTCTGTCCATGTCTTGGGAAGTTCCTGGGTTCAGACCTAACAGATCTAATAGGAGGAAAGGCAAGGTTCTTTTCTGAGCAGAAGAGAGGGGACTGAGAGAGCTGCCTGGTTTATTGGCTTACTGTAAAGCAAGCATGGAAGGAATTCAGCTGTCAGAGTCTTAGCCAATTTGTATTCTTTTGGTTAAACCAGATGTGCTGAAATAACCCAGAAACCCCAAAGAGAGATGTATGAGAGTGTTTTAAATGTGATCCTTCTTTGAACAATCTCTCTTTATCTAGCAGCCCTGATTCTGGGTCTTCCACTCAGCGTAGCTTGTAGCCACATACATCCGACCCTGGATTGTGTTAGCATAATATAAATGGATGTAAATGAGTCATATCTCCTAGACACACACCACTGAATAAAAGTCTCACCATGGAGGCCTTCCACAACTTAGTTCCTTCCCTCCACTTTGCTCTTGTCTCCTCACTGCCCCTGTGCTGTTCACTCAGCCAATGTGGCTTGTATGACAACACCCTTTATGCCATCGTTCCTAACTCTTTCTATCACCTTCTACGGCTTGAAGTCAGTCCTTAAATAGTTTTCCTCCAGTACATGTGGCATATATACCTGTCACGGGGTTCACTTGCCATTGGGGTGCCTTCTTGTGGCTGTGTCTAGGGAATCAGCTTTTGGCCAGTCTGGTGCTCTTGTCTGTCACTTGCCCTGAAGCCTCGGTCTCTGACTCTGGGAGCTCTCTGGGTGATTCTGCCCTCTGCCCCGGTTACTATATAGTCCCCACTTCCAGGGTATCAACATCCCTCTTGACCAGCTGTTCAGCCGGTGTCTCCCACAATCCCATGGCACCTCCCAGGGCTGGTAGGGGAATCTGGGCCTGCTCACTTTGCCAGGTTCCAACCCAGAGACCCTACAATTAAGAGCCAGGGTCTGCACAATCTCTAACCTTGCTGCTCTTTCCCTGGGTTGCTTCCTACTCTGTCTCCCATAGGCTCTCTTCTTCATCCTTCTGGGTAAGCTCTTCCCTCGGGACCAGGGTCCCCGGGCTTCTCTCCCTCCCTGGGTTTCCTCCTTTTCCCACATTAAGCCCAGAGAGCCACTGCCAGCTTTCACATTGCAGCCCCTTTTGGCTGCAAACTTCCTGGCTTTATACCTTAGCCAGCTTCTCCCTCAGTTAGTCATTTTCAATCAAGTCAGACTCCATGAGGTGCAACCTAAAGGTTAATTGGCCTATCTGTGCCACCTTAACCCTTCAGAACACCACATATGTGATGGTGTAGTGTTAAGATGCTATGGGCATTTATTTGGGATTCATTCCTGGCTTTGCCACCTGTGAATTATGAAAGCCATATTAAACTCATGCTGATAAAATCTATGTACCCCAACATCATGTGGTTTGTATATATAGAAACAAGATGGTGTTCCTAGCCTCTGTTTGCCAGAAGCTGGAAATGGATGATGGGATGGATCATTTCATGATTACCTGTTCTGTTCTTTCCCTCTGGGGCACCTGGCATTGGCCACTCTTGGAAGACAAGATACTGGGCTAGATGGACCTTTGGTCTGACCTAGTATGGCGGTTCTTGTTTTCAAAAGTGACTAGTGATTTGGATGCCTCAGGTTTTTTTGGTGCCCAGTTTGAGGTGCCATGGACTTTCAATGGAAGGTGGAGACAACCTCTTCTGTAAAGCATTTCCCTTTTTTAACCAGCATCACTTCAGTATTCCCTGGTTTCAGTTTGAGCCAGCTGCTCTTCAGCCTGCTCACCATTCTGACGCTTTCGGAGTGGCAATGGTTGCAACAGCTGAGAATGAGATTTCTAGTTGAGTGTCATCATCCTACTGTTGACACCTGAGCCCATGGAGTCCCTCTGAACTACTGAGCCATCTATTCCTACTGCGTTACACAAGTGGATTAGCAATACCTGATGATCTACTGTATCAAAAGTTACAGAGATACTGCATGCCTCAATTTTTGCTGGATACGTGAGCACTGCTGACTATTGTGACTCTATAGATAATATATATTCAACAGCAAAGATACATTTGTCACCCAAGAAACTGCATGATATCTCCAGCTTTGTCGTCTTTCCCAATATTTACCTTCTTCTGCTGCTATTGGTTTGACTTGTAGGCAAAATGTAGTCCTTGCTCAGGCAAATTCTCATTGATTCTGCAGACTTTACTCAGGCAAAATTCCCACTGACATTAATGGGAACAAGACTGGGCTTGCAATGGTTACCATATCAAATTTCCCATGAAATACTGTCACAGTCCCTTATTAACTTTTCCTCTTTAATGATAATTTAGGTATAGATGTTCATCTTCTTATGAAGCTCTTAAATATCTCCCAATTCATCTGTCTATCAGTCAATGGCAGGCTTAGATGCCTAATAGGGGGAAAATTACAGTGGAATTCAATTAACTTATTAATAAGACACCAGATGGTTTTAGAGCATGGTAGCATTGTGCTTTGGGATATGATGCACTCTCTGATAAGTCTTAGACTTAGTGTAAATGCAATTAAATACCAGTAATTAATTGCATTTACACCTGCAATAATTAGATAGCCGCTGCCCACTGTCAGTGTAATGGTGGGCACTAATGTAGACAGGGTACAGGCATTTTTCAGGGTTCAGGTAGTTTCACTGGGAGTCTTGTTTGATTACAGAGTGCAGAGTTTGATCATTTGATTGTAAATTCTTCAGGGCAGGGACTCCACCTCGATTTGTTTTGCAAAACTCAATACACATCTTTAATAGTCATTTATTAATATTTACATAGTTCTAGTGGACCAGCAATAATAGACCACTGTTTTCCTACTGAGAAAGTTATGTAATATTTAACACATGTAAACTCAGGTTGAGAGCTCTCTCTCCATGAAGGTTGTCGTAGCTTCCTACTTAGATTTGAACCTTAGCGTTTATAAACTGAGAAGCTAGCATGAACCCTTTAAGCTTAATTACCAGCTTAGATTTGATATTGCTGCCACCAGCCAAAAATTTTCAGTGTTTGGCTTACTTTGGTTTTCCCAAAACCTTCCCTGGGGGGACCCCAAGCCACTTTAGCGCAGCATGGTTAGTTTGTAGCTGGAACCGCCATTCCCAAACGTATGGGTGTAGCTTTTTTAGGGCGTACACAATGGCGTAGCATTTTTTTTTACTGACTGACCAGTGACTTTTTTTAGACAGTTTTTTGCTGAGAAACACGATAGGATGGAAATTGTGATTCGGTTTTTTTGCATGAGAACTGCTTTTATACCACGCTTAGATGCATTGGTGGTTACTAGGAATGGTTTGTTAAAGTTCGGGGCCCTGAGCACAGGGTTACAAGACGTGATGCTTGTGCCTTTTTTAAGTTGGGTAAAGGCCTTTTGACATTTATCAGTTTACATACACTGTATTTGGCTGGTTTTTTTGGTCAGGTCGGTCAGTGCACAGCGATTTGGCTGACGTGTGGTACAAATCGCCTGTAATACCCGGCAGCCTAAGAAGGATTGGACACTGGTTTTTTGACTTTGGGACAGCCATTTTTGGATACCCTTCACCCTTGCCTGTAGGGGGTTTATGGTTTTTTGACCCACCTGATTGCCCCAGGTAAGTCACTGTTTTGGCCCAATTGACACTTTTGGCCTTAACAGTTAGTTCTGCCTGCCTGATGCGCTTTAAAGACCTTTTCAAGCTGTACTCTAGGTGTTCGGCCAGGTCAGTCGGAACAAATGTCACACATCTATCGAGTGTCAGGCAACTGGCATATCTCCCAGTCCTGCTAGTAGACACCATCCTACCCAGCCTCTGGAAGGTGGCGGGTGCATCTCGCAGCCCCGACAGGAATCACATGTAAATTCATACACCCCTGCATTGTGGTGACGAATGCTGACCTTTCTTGGCGGTTTATTAGCAAGTCATTGCCCATGTACCCCTTGTTAGATGTTATGTACGAGATGAATGGGCAACCAGTTCCAACTTTTTACATAGCTCATTGTTGCGATGGCATTGGATACGCGGTCTCGGACCGAGTTACCCGCATTTACTTACAGTAGTCACCGCAAAAGCGTATTCCCCATTGGTTTGGTGTAACCAGCAACCACTGGTTTGATGCCCATGCACTTGTAGATGAGCGTTATTATACCCATCTGTAGCAATAGTTTTGGATTTCCCATATCTATAGCAGCTTGTGGGCGTGAGGAGTACACCCGGTAGGGTTGGCGTTACTAACTGCTGTTGAGCAATTACCTGTATTAATGGAGTGGTATGACTGTTGTCCGTGCCTGGGGTTGGGCCTCGAGAACAATGGGGGCGAAGCTAATGCACCAGCTTCTGACATTTGTCGCCGCTGCAGGTGCATGTTTCTTAGGGTGGGTTGAGATGGTTCACCTCTTTCACGCGGCCACCATTTCTTTGGTTCCTGTCGGTAGTAGTACACCGTCAGTCCTACTCAGCGACATCCTCCTCCCTGGGACTGTTAAACTGACAAACCTGTAAGTCTTTGGAATAAAATGGTCTTGAGAGAAGTTAACATTGGTACACTTTGGGTCTTTAGTGAGGAATTGGGAAATGCGATGCAGGTAGTTAACAGCCCCAGGCGCTCTTGGACCCTCTGATGGCCTTCCATGATTGCTTTTATTTTATGGGCCTGCTCGCCTTTCAGATCATAATCCTGGTACTCCTACCTTTGAAGGACGTCTCTGGTATGTTTCATACAGGCCTCTTTTCTCTTTTTTGAGTATTTTTGTTAGGTTTCTTTTAGCAATGGCTAAAGAGTGTCGGAGGCTTTGTTTTGTTTTAGGTTGCTTCCAGATTCAGAAATGTTTAGTTCTGGAAGAGGGTGTAAAACCCCTCCCATTGTTGCCGATTCACCCACTGTAATGGCCCCTTAACCTCGTGGCCATCACAAGTTTCAAATGGTGAATAACCCTAACTGGGATGTTGCGTACATCCCTGCTGTAGCCGTAAGCAGAATCAAGCTTGCAACACTAGGTCCCAGTTCATTGGAGTGTTATTTACGAATTTACTTTTACATGTGCCCCCAAAAATTCATTAAACCTATTCGACCAGGCCATTTGTTTGATGGTTGGTAAGGGCGTGGCAACAAGTGATTCACCCATGAGTTTCCCACAGGTCTCTTTGGTGCCTTTGCCAGAATTAGATCCTGAATCTAGTAAGGATATCGGAAAGGGCCAACCTACCCTGCAAAAATGTCCCCTGAAGGCCCTGGCCACACCGCTTGTTAGCCCTTGGTGTTGCCTTAGAAGCTATTGCTTCGCCATCATGGTAGCAAAGTTCACGAAAGTCAGTTGACGTATTGCGCTTCTCCTCTGGGGCGTCTTTCTGGGATAAGGACCCAGAAATATTCCACAGCTACTCGCTGAAATGGGACCTCAATTGGATGGGGAGTGGCTGGAAGAGGGGCCTTGACAGACTTTGGGCTATTCCCCTCTTTGGCACACCCTCCACAAGCCAGACATACTTGGCAAAGTCCTTGGCCTCCCCTCCCAGTGATAGGGACTTCCCCAATCTGTTCTTGTTCTTATGTTTACCGCAGCTGGCCACTGGGAATGATCATGGGGCTAAGCTCAAGAGCTTCCCCCTGGTACTCTCTAGTTGGAACCACCATACCGTTTCGTGTGGTACCCATTCTCCTGGTGTCCACCAGAAGACTTTCCCTTGTATAAAAGTCCTGGTTATAACAATCGGGATGGTTAGAAGAGTCTGAGATGTGGGATGGGGTGCTCCGTGCCCGCCACCCAGCTTCTTTTAATGGCTGTCCATTTGCTTCCTGCTGCTCAGTCTTGGAAGAACTGTTTCCTTGAGAGGTGGGGAACCTGGGGAGACCCAGTTCTTTTCTCGACTGTGGACTTGGGCTTGTCCCTTTATCTGGAAGCGATGTAGGTGATGTGGTTGGTGTTTCCGTTGCCGCTGTGAACTTGCTTTCCGCTGGTCACCTGGTGGCTATTCAGGCTCTGGCTTGAGGCCTCTTCAGTATGCGTTTCTGTTTGCTTGCCAGTTTCTAGGCTCGCCTGGCCCATCTCGGATTGAGGTTGAAAAAGATGTGGTTGCAATTGCTGGTTGCTGGTGTGGTTCCTGTTCCTCTAGTTTCGGTCCTGGGACTGGCAGGTGCCTCTGTGGTCCCTGGGTTCACGCCGTTGGCGGGGATCGGGTCCCAATACCTCTATCTGCCCGGGTCTTGGGTAACATAGACTGTTCCCTGCTGTGGGATGCCTTAGGACATGAAAGGGTCTGGGAGAGCTTGCCTGGGTTGGGCGTTGTAACCATTCCCACTTTCTTGGCCCGCTTTACCTGGATGGCCAAGTCTCTCCCCATAGCATAGGGATGATAATTGATCAAGACTGCAAAATAAGTCCACATTCCTGACCAGCCTTTTGTCTGGAACTTACAGTTCTAGCTGTAGGCAAGTCTACAGCTTGTTGACATGAAGGGGTAAATTAGTCACTTTGGCCTTTGGGTTGATGAGAATTCGATCCGCGTAAGGCGCGCTCGTAGGTTTGACGGTCGCGCGATATTCGACGATAGGAATTGGTGGATATCTACCCTTGTGTCCCCCGTCTATCTCTCCACGCCGTCCGAATGATAGTGAGACCTTTTTTCTTCCCGCCACTTTCAAATTTTCCTTTCGCTTCAAGCAGGATTGAAGAGTATCGTGGGGACCTGAGGAATCTTGGTGTTTGTAGATGTGCGACGTGGTCGGTCTGTTAATGACTTGCACCGGTTGGGTTTTTTTCTTTTTCTTTGGGCAGACTGGGCCTGCGAGTTGGGCCTTTTATTATATCCCAAGTTTATTACACTTCGTCTTTATAGCAATCTATACAGCTGAAATGGGTTCACTGAGAGATACGAGGTGAAGCTTACTGGAGGACTGGTGAGGTGCTGGAAGAAAAGCGACATGCTATAGCCGTGTTCTGTTCTGGCTTATTCTTGGGGTTTTTCCTTGTAGCCTAGTAGGAGAGCAGTCATTGGGTTGCCCTCAGTTGGGTTTATTGTGCTTCAGGTGCTTTGCTTCTTGCCCCCTGGGTGTATGTCGATTCCCCTTTGACAGTAAGGTTTTTTGCCTTTTTGCCACTCTCCATTCTACTTTTCGGCTATCAATCTCCCCCGGCCTCGTTCGTGCAAAGAAGATTTTTGGGTTTTCCATTGTATCTATGCGTACCATGTTATGTTCCTCAGAAACAGGAACAACCCATCAAGAAGACACATGCCCTCCATGCTCTATGAAGGCGGAGTTAATGCGAGTTTCTTTCAGGTGCAAGGTGTTTCTCGTTTTTAGCTGAATCTTAGCTTTCTTTTTCTATATTACTGTCTTGAGTAATACTTTAATTCCGTGCATGTCATCAGAATTTTTTACATTGGTTCCTGATATTCAGGGCTTATAATTTTTTTCAACATAGTAGGCGTGTTTGGGAAATGACACATCTGTTTTCCACTTTTGGGTTCTGAAACGCCGACGGGCATGATCCAGGGTTATCCCCATTCTGAATCTAGCCTTGGTTTGAAACAGTTTATAATCGTTTATTTTGTCCTTTGGCATTTTAGCCTCCACCTCTGCTAAGGGTCCACTGAGCTGTGACCTCAGCTCTACCATGTACTGGTCTTCAGAGATGCTGTACCCAATGCAGGCCCTTTTAAAAATTTTTAAGAAGGCCTTAGTGTTATCACCTGCCTTGTAGGTGGGAAATTTCTTGTGCTGTGGGACCAGTATTGGCGAGGGGTTGTTAGGAGTGGTTGGGTTTTGTCGCTTAGCCTGTTCTATTTCTAGTTCATGCTTTTTTTTATGTCCCTCTCTTTACTTTCTTGTTGGTGTTTTTTCCTCTGGAGTTTTATTTGTCTTCTGTGGGCTGCATTTTCTTCTTGTTGTTTTTTTTGGTTGGCTGCATCTTTGGCTGCCTGTTCTTTTTTATAGGCTGCCAGTTTGATTTGTTTTTTTTTTCTTTCCACTCGACCTTTTCTTCTTTTTTTTCCAGTTGTCGCCGGTGATTTGCTTTTTTGATTTGTTCCTCTGCATCCAGTTCCGCTCTTTTTTGTTTTAGGGCATCCTTGGTAGTTATGGTTCCTGCTTTCTTGTGTTGGGGTGCCCTCTGGTGTTTATTGTTTGAACTGCTGGCTTTCTGTTGTCTCCTGGGGTCTGCCCAGCAACAGTGTTTTTTTTCTCTCTAGCTAACCTTTTATATGCAAATTAACTAGTAAAACCACTTTATTTACCTGTGTGTGTTTTTCTGGGGTTACTTGACTCCCAATGGGAGTGCTATTTTTTAACAAAAGACCCTTTTGTCACCTTAATGGCTCCTTGCTTAAAATGCAAGCCAAACTGAGCAAAACCTTAATGGTTCCTTGCTTAAAATGCAAGCCAAACTGATTATACTGAGAGAAACAGAAAAAAAAAAATTCTCTCTGGCTCCTTTTAAAACCAACCCTTTTGTGTCTGCTTAAAAGCCCTAGCAGAGAAAAAGAAAAATAATATTTCTACTGGCTTTTGGATTCTTACATCCCACCGCTGCCACCATGTCGTAGCTTCCTACTTAGATTTGAACCTTAGCGTTTATAAACTGAGAAGCTAGCATGAACCCTTTAAGCTTAATTACCAGCTTAGATCTGATATTGCTGCCACCAGCCAAAAATTTTCAGTGTTTGGCTTACTTTGGTTTTCCCAAAACCTTCCCTGGGGGGACCCCAAGACTTAGATGCCCTGAGTTTTACCACAAAGGGAAATAACCCCCCTTCCCTTGTCTTCTCTTTACTTCCTCCCCAGGCTTCCCCTCTGTGGGTTATCCTGGAAGATTACTGTACTTAAACTTCTTGAATTACAAAACAGAGAGGACAATTCACCTTCCCCCCCCCCTCCTTCTTCCCCTGAGGCTGCACAGATTTACCCTCCGTAAATCTAACACAAAGAGAATTTCCCTTCCCTTCGTTCCTTAGCCTACCCAGAAAAAACTCAAACAGGTCTTAAAAAAAAAGCTTTACATAAAAAAAAAACAAAACCACATAAACATAGTCTCTGTATCAGGTTGACAATACAAAGGGTCAATTTCTTAAAAGAAAAATAAATAAACAGCCTTATTTAAAAAAAAATACAATTTAAACATTCCAGCAACTACACACATGTAAATACAAAAACAATATAAAAACCTATATTGTCTTATACCTGTACTTACAACTGGGAAACAAAAAATTAAAAGCTTGAAGATAGAAAGGTCCCTCTCATAGCCAAAAAACAGACAAAAGACACACACAAAGGGACACACACACAAACATTCCTTCCCTGAGCTTTTAAAAATTCGGTTTTCTGATTGGTCCTCTGGTCAGGTGTTTGGTTCCCTTTGTTAACCCTTTACAGGTAAAAGAAACATTAGCCCTTAGCTATCTGTTTATGACAAAGGTATGTACGTCTTTCTCTAAATAGTGATATTACTGTCTTTCATTTCTCCATACTCATACAATAATCACGATCACAGCGTAAATATTTTAACCTGTAGAGTACTACCAATTGGTGAGTAGATATATCTATTTCAGGTAGAGCCTCAGCTTACAGCTGAAAGCTAGAGGAATACCAGCTATTCCATGATGGGGCTAGAAGTATTATTATTTAAATGCTGATAACATCTGATACTGTGCAAAAGACAAAAGGAATAGGGTTTCTGCTCTGAAGAGGCTGCAATCAGCTAGACTCAGAAGACTGGGAACCCCAAGAGAACACTAACCAGCATATATATATTGCATTAGGGAGGGCATTCCATACACAGGGGCCAGCGAGGAGAACTGGCACTGAGACCAGAGTGGGACAAGGAGATTAGTTGGGCTGGATACATTGGTAAAGCAGAAGGAAAAGGTGACTTTTGGGTCTAAACTAATTCACGAAAACATGTGCCGTATTTCCCTGAAGACAATTATTGTAAGTGTATTGCACATTAAGGCCCAAATTTGCTCCCACTAAAGACAAAACTCCCATTTCCTACAGTGCACTGGGATCAGGCTTCCTAACTATTAAATGTGGAAGGGGTGTGGGCTTTGAAAGCTGAAGTCAGCTCTTTTTGTCTCCTCTTCACTCCACCCACCAGCAATGGCAGCCTCCATACATTGTTGTTCCTTTCTCTGTACTTTCTTCCACGCTGTTCATTAGGCTCCAGTACCCTTCACTGAGCTGGTCCATAAGACCAGTGCCCCCTTTCCTCATACACACCCCTCTTGATGATCTATTTCTGCTCTGATACCTACAAGCAACAGTCTGACTAATAAAAGCATGATGGAAGATGATAGTAGGGGCTAGCAGTCTATATCATTAATTTTGGGGAAGGATGGCCTTGCTATTAAGATATGGCCTGGAATGTAAGAGATTAGGGTTCAATTCCTACCTCTGCCACAGACTTCTTGTGTGACCTTGGAAAGTCACTTGATTTCTAAAAAAAAATGGGAATAAGAACACTTCCTTTCTCCCAGCCTTTCGCTGTTTTGTCTAGTTAGATTGCAAGCTCTTCAAGGCAGGGCCTGGCTCTTGTTATGTGTGTATACAGCACCAGTGCAATGGGGTCTGAGCTTAGCTGGGGTCTCTAATTCAAATAATAAGGATTAAGACCTCATGTAGCAGGGTGATTTGTTTGGCCAGAAGGCCTATTGGTCTGGGCCTCCAACTCCAGTCTTTCTGTTAGCTCAAGGTGGCCTAGCCCTTGGCTGAGGTCTTAGCTGGACTGGCCTCTTTAGTAACCCCAAAATCTGCCCTCCTTGTGGTCAGGGGTCATAGCTCCAGGGTGGGGAGAGGGACCCCAGACTCTCTCTCTCCACTGGGTCTTGATCCAGCACCCTGAAAGTAAAGCAGTTTGCACTGGCCTAAGTTTGGCTGCCCACTTGTTCACCTTCCCCTGAGCCATTTCTTACCACTGACGTATCTCAGTTTGGGGTACGGCCATAACAGAATTAGTTTTTACTTTCAAATCTCCATGTTATAGGGTCGATGCTTGTGGCCTTTGAGCCAGGGGTGCCGGAATGGAGGTGAGCAGGGCAGCATGGCCCCCTCACTTTTTACTGGTGTCATAAACAGATAGCTAAGGGTTAATGTCTCTTTCACCTGTAAAGGGTTAACAAACAACACCTAGCCAGAGGACCAATCAGGAAACAAGATACTTTCAAATCTCAAGGGAGGGAAGCCTTTGTTGTGGTTGTTGGTTTGGCTTTTTCTTTCTGTCCTGCAGGACTAAGGTGCAACCAGGTTATCGCAACTCCCTGTTACAGTCTCTTATCTATTCAGAATACTGACAATGTAAAAGCGGGTTTATAGTCTTTTAAATTGTTTTTTTATTTCAGATGTGTATTTGCTGAGTATCTTAATAAGTAATTTTGCTGGAGAAGAGCTTGTTTCTATTGTTTAAGTAAAAGACCCTGTAATATTTCATGCTTGATTACAGAGACCATTTATGTTTTTCTTCTTTTATAAATTTTCCTCTTTTTTAGACATCTATTGATCTGTTTGTTATTCTTGGGTAAGACCAGTGGAAGGAATTCGCACTCACCAGGAATTTGTGGGAGAAGAAGAAGGGGGGCGGAGAAAACCTGCTCTCTGCATTTAGATTTACAGAGCTCTTAAATCTGTACTTGCCTCTGTGGGGGAGAAGGAGGCGGTGAGGGAATTCCTCTTGTTTAGATCAAGGTTTGAATTACAGTTATCTTCCAGGGGTAACCTAGGGATGGGAAAGCGATACTTTCCTTGAATTAAGATCCAGGGGGTCTGGATCTTGTGGGTCCCCAGGGGGAGGTTTTTGGGGAGACCAGAGTTTATCAGGCATCTAGATGCCTGATATGTACCAGCAACAGTACAGGATCTAAGCTGGTAATTAAGCTTCTGACGACTCTCGTGGTACCCATATTTACCCTAAGGTTCAGATTAGGAATTATCTCTGACAAATGCCATCATTGTTCAGTGATCTGCAGTGAACGCTCTGATAGAGCAACCCGCGGCCGCCTATGGCAGGCATGACAGGTGTTCAGGATAAACGCCGGTGTTGGGTATAATCAGAACTATATACCTGAATTAGGGCGAGGCAGAGGTTCAGGGGAGACGGGTTTTAACCCACTTTTAGATACTTCATTATGGCCCTTCTTGCTTGTAGTTCCGTTTGCCCTGGTAGAGAAGAGCACACAGCATTCTTCTCCAGAATTTTCCTCTACTGCTCTGCCCATTCCCCTCGCAGAAATGGATCTATTCCTCCCTCACCCTCAGGCTAAGTTAAAACTCCCTTCTTTAGTCTGTTGTCCATAAGCATCTCTGGCAGATGCGCTTGAGGATACTGCTCCAGCCCGTCCTTGAGTAACATTTAGTTGTTCGTAAACCCCTGCGACACTACATGTCGCCCTCACTATTGTTCGACTTCCCCTCTGTCTTCCTCTCGTCTCGCAGTCGTCTCTCGGACCACACCTCTTCCACTTCTATCATGCACTCATGCCTTAGCACCGCACTCCCGCGACAGCACCCACACTGTTTCTGGCGCTCCTACCGTGCCAGCCATTTCCCCGCCTCCGCTTGTGCGACTTTCTAACGCTGAGCTCATCTCGGTCCTGCGTCCACGCCTGCCCTCCGCAGTCCACTAGTTCCTCCGGTCCGGAACCAGATATGGTCCCACATAACATGCCTGCGCCACTGCCTCCACCGAGCCTCCCGGACCGCTAAGACTCAGCCACTTTACCTACGTCTCGCGCAGCTCCACGGAGCTGCCATGACATGCCCCCCCCAGCAAAATGCGCCCCCCCATTATCATTCTGGTGCCCTGGCGACTGCCTAAGTTGCCTAAATGAAAGCGCCGGCCCTGGCCTTATGCCTCATGAGTGCAGTTGTTGGCAAATAAGAATAATGCTTTCTGCTATAATACACATCTTCCAGCTTTTCCATTTTAAAGCAAAGTAATTAAACAGATCCATATTATTTCTTTGTCATTTAAATAAGCTGATCTGCTGCTTGCAGCAATTTTCAAAAGAAAGAACAGTTTAGAATATTTTTCAGAATTTCTGGTAGAACAGCAACCGTGAAAGCCCTGCAAAGGTAAAAATTGCAGGATCGGGTCTTTATTCTGCAGAAGATAGGAATAATGGGCCAACCATCACTGAATTTTGGAGGCTGTACCCCCACCTGACCTTACAGAATTGAAAGATCCACAGTGAAGTAACAGGCCTTTTCCACCACCTGTAAAGGGAGACTGGTGTGACATTCATACCTTGGGGGAGAACCTGGTTAAGCCCCATATTTCTCATGTATATATAATTGTATGCCATGTGAGATATTAGGGGAAAGGTTATGATGTGCTGAAAATCATTGTTCTATCTAAATATGTATATCATTAGTGGATATGAAGTTATGATATTGTGTTGTATGGTTGTCACTAAAAGATGCCGTGAGTTGGCAACTGGCTAGATATTAGAGCCCCAGAGACAACAGCAAGGAAAGTAACCAACACACAGGTGGGTGTTGAACAGCCATCGACAGCTGTTTTCCAGCAAGGGAGTTACAATGCAATGACCCACTTGCACAAGGCCACACCAGGGGAATTGCTCAGCTTTGCCTGGGGACTCAGCAATGCCCACCAGATATGCCTGGACTTGTGCTCTCCAAGCGCATGGACTAAACGTATAAACAGAACACAGTGGCCCATGTTTTGTCTTTTCTCCTTCCCCCACCTATGCTGTAACTAGCTACAAGGACACTCAGAAGACTGAGGACTCCAACACAGGAGACTGGCTCAGGTTTCAAGAATAAAATCTATGGACTCGGAACTGCAATATCCAATGGGATGAGAAAAACTGCTTAATCTAGATGTTGACAAGTCTAATGGGGTTGAGAGTTTAGACTGTGTGCTCATATTTTCTTTTGGTAACCACTCTGACTTTTTCCCTATCACTTAAAAAATCTCTTTTTTGTAATCAATTTACTGTTTATCTTTACCAGTGAGTTTGCCTGAAGTGCTTGGTAAATCTACTCAGGTTTTCAAAGCTGGTGTATATCCACTTTCCATTGAAGAAGTGATGACCCAATTAATAAATTTGTGTTGCCGAAGAAAGGGTCTTGAGCAGTGCGAGATGGTATATTCCTGAGGTACAACTAGGAGCTGGGGAGATTTGGCTGGTGCTTTCTCTGTATATTCATGAGTAGCTCTGAGAATATTCATGCAATCTAACTGGGTGTGGGGCTCCACACGCAGTTGTGCTGAGTGATAACAGCGCCTGGAGAGGTTTGCTGCTCGTCACTAGCAAGGCATCGTGAGATACAGCCCAGGCTGGAGAGTTAAGGGGGCACAGTGGTCCCACAGTCCTAGGCTGCACTCCAGAGATCCTGTCACAACTGGTTCTGCTGCCTCCCCTACCCCAAGACAGGAGTTGTATGCAGTGCTCATGACAGGACTTAGAAGTGACATAGTACTGAAAGAGATTGCCTTCTGCCTGGATTTCCTCTTGGAAATGACAGAACAGGGTAGGTGGATAGTGCTGCATCTCCTTTCTGGCCCCTGGCACCACCCCTGAAGTCTCTATGGAGCTGTAGGACAGTGGCAGCAGCACAGGGTAAGTGAAGTCATGGGAAAGAAAGAGTTGGAATGATGTGATGGAAGTGGCACTCCACATATCATGTGTAGAAAGAGAGGTTTGTGAATGAAGAGAACCCTTCATGTGCATGTGGTCAGTCCGGCCCTCTGAGACGCTGAGCATCTCAAACTCCCATTAACTTCAAAGGCCATGCAGCACATGTTAGGACTTGGTCCAAGTTATTTAGTGTCGTTAATGGTGAAATTCATTCAAAACCCTTCTTGGGCTACTTGGGCCCCACTTTATCCCTTACCACAGGACTTAAAGGGTATTTAAGTTGTGCAGAGGCTCTTGTGAGGGCACTCAGTACTGAGGTTGATATATTTCACACTGTTGGATCCCTCCCTTGGAGTCTTGCAGTTCTGATCTCTCATTGTAAATGTATAACAACTTGCAGGGGCTGCAGAGACACAAATACTTTCCAAAGAAATATACATGGTGCCTGATCCTGCTTTCCTTGCACACCCAAAACTTGACCTTAGTACAAATGTGGGGAAAACAAGGAATGCAGGGGTTAAGGCTGTGGGTGAAATCCTGGTCCCACTGAAATAAACAACAAAACCACTATTGATTTCAATGAAACAAGGATTTCACTTCTGTGACGATGTGGTTCTGGCAGGACCCAACTGAGAGTGCCAATTCAGGACCAACTGCTTAAACAGGGCAGTCACAGCCCAAGGCTGGGGTTTTTCCACCTCTAAGGCAAACTAAACCAGCCAGACAAAAATGACTTTGATTTCACCCCACTGGCTAACCACAAGTCACACAAGCAATTTCCTTAGACACTCGTCTCCCAGTATCACCACCAGTGCCCCACTCGTCCTGGGGATGAATGGTTATGAAAACCAACACCTCAGTACAAGAAAAAGGTTCTCTCGATCCCAAAGAACCAAGCCCCAGACCCAGGTCAATATACACATCAGACCTTACCCCAAATCATGCTGTTGCCAATCCTTTAGAATCTAAAATCTAAAGGTTTATTCATAAAAGGAAAAAAGATAGAGATGACAGCTAGAACTGGTTAAATGGAATCAATTATATACAGTAATGGCAAAGTTCTTAGTTCAGGCTTGTAGCAGTGATGGAGTAAACTGCGGGTTTAATTCAAGTAGCTGCAGAACATCCCCCACTGGGATGGGTCATCAGTCCCTTGTGTAGAGCTTCAGTTTGTAGCAAAGTCCCTCCAGAGGTAAGAAGCAGGATTGAAGACAAGATAGAGATGAGGCATCAGCCTTATATAGGCTTTTCCAGGTGTAAGAACACGTCTTTGTTCTTACTGTGGAAAGTTACAGCAAAATGGAGTCTGGAGTCACGTGGGCCAGTCCCTGCACACCCTGCTGAGTTACAAGGTGTATCTGCCTCCTCTCAAGGTCAGTTGTGTAGCTGATGGTCCTTAATGGGCCATCAAGCAGGCTAAGCAGAGCTAACACCAACTTGTCTGGGATCTTTCCCAGTAACACAGCACAAGTTTGAATACAGACAGCATACAGCCAATATTCATAACTTCAACTACAAAATGATACAGACATACAGACAGCATAATCATAACCAGTAACCCATAACCTGGTCTTAGACACCTTATATGACCCCCTTTACATAGGATTTGGTGCCACTACAGAACCTTGGTTGCAACCCATGTTCTATATGGTCCCAGTTTATATCAATAACGTCACACAGACCCCCAACTCAAAATTGATGCAGGAGGGATGACACAGACATCACTGACTGCATCCCAAAAGCTCCCCATCCTGGGTCTGTCTCACTACAGCTTGTTGGGTTAGAAGCCATATTAGTGTATAACAGAAATGCTTTACAAAACTCATGTTCAATAACATGATTGAATCTCTTTACAAACTTAAGGTAAAACTTAGTTAGAACAATAGTGGATTGGATCTGCTCTTGCAGCAGGATTCCTGTATGTCTCATATGATCTTGCCAAGAGCTAAAGAAACTAGCTATTTTATCTATACAAGCTCTGGCAAATGTTTGGAACCCAATTAACATCAAATCAACATAGATATTAATGTTTTACAGTAGAGGAATCTTGGCATTTAGCCATGCAAGCAATATGGTAGTGTGCCTCAGTTTCCCCTTTCCTAGTGCACATCAGGTCTGGAATGTCTTTTCCCCTGTGAAAAGTTTCAATACTGTTTACAGGCATTAACTGTGAAACATTAGTATAGCAAGGCTTTTAACATAAAGTGTGTTCTCATGTACTGCTTTCAACACGTTCAAGGGACTTTCCAAAGGACTGGGCACATTGTACATTCTTACAATTCTTGGTAATAGCAACACATTAGTTACAAAAATCACCATTAGCAATAACAACAAATCATTGCAAGTGTCCATCTACAATCATGTTTGTCATGCCACACCTTTAGATTAATACCATTGGAGTTTTGGCATTTTAGGGTTAACCTTTGGCTTTCCTTTGCAAAATTTAGTTTTCTCTTTTCTCCTTGTCCTGCAGGATTAAACCCTGATTCCTCTTGCTTAACCAAATTCACTGGCTGATGGGTGGGCTCTCTTTGCTAACAGCTATTAGCAAGTCTTTTCTCCCTGCCAGTCAGGTAATTTGCATCAACACAGACACTAGCTTTTAGATTTTCAGCTGCTACCCATTTCCAAGGCTGGACTCTGTTTTACAGAGACACCACACAAATCCAAAGGGTTGGAGGGTGAGAGTCTGCTTGCTCTTCCCTGCATCCTCAAGCATTCAGCCATAAAACCATTTAGCTCTGAAACACCAGCAACCCAAATCTGTCCTTAGATCCTGAAGCACAGACTGCTCACTCACAGAACTAGCATGGAGACATTTGTCCCAACACCATTGTTTTCCAACAAGCTGGCCACACACAGCCACGGGGTTATAGGGCTGCTCAACTTTCTTAACAGCTTCTACTTTATCTGAGACCTTCTTAAAGCTACCCCACTGGATCTTTCAAAAGGAAAGTCAGTGGATCCATTCACAACAGAAAATTTTGGCTGTTAGGACTGAAACTTTCTTGATTAAATCACTTTCACACCCTTCAGTTGCAGCAAACTGCTTGCACAGATTACCATGAGATTCTTTCTCCAGAGCTTTTCTAAGCAGCAATTCACCCCTCTCAGAAATTCTGCCCTTATCCCCTCTTCATCTAGGGCTTGCTCTAAAGGAACACTTCCTGAGCAACCACAGACTCTTTCTGGGTCTTACTTACATTCAGAATCACCTCTGGCCCATCAGGCAGATTCCTACACAATTCCCTTTCAGGCAAACTCATAGACTTTCTAGATAAAAGGTTAGACGGTACTCTCCTTCCTTTGCAACTTTCCTCATAGTCACTGGCAACCTGCACGTTGTCAGGCTCAAACACCCACAAGTTTAGGAATCATTTCCTCCTTGTTACAAGTTGTTAAACTGTCAGTAGGTAACAACAATTAAATCACCTTTCTGCTCTCCTTGTGCCCTGGCTAGGGTATTTCCCTGATCAGACAGAGCTGCTACACCCTTTTCCAGCCACACATTAGCAACTGGCAAACTACAAGCACCAGAATTGTCTAATTTCTGGGATTTTGCTAAGACACTAACTGGATGCAACCTAGTTACAGTGCCATTGTCCCCAGCAGACACAGACTTAGGACCATTCCCTTCCTGGGTTTTAGTTGAAACCAGAACCAACTTTGAAACAACTGAACTATTTTCAACCCTCACAGGCTGAAAGGCACCTTCTGTCTGCTCTACAGACACAGAAAAGACGGAGACACATTCTCCTTCACCAGACACACAGCTTGGGATTTCCTTTCCCTTGTCCCAGCACACAGGGCTGTTCACAGACAACTGCTTGGAGACTGAGGTAACTTCCTCCATAGGCAAGTTAATACCCCTGACAGACACAGGCAGATTTCCTTCACTGTCACATTTCTCCACCCAGGAAACAGGTAAGAGATAGGGACACTCATCTTCCACTATCCTTGTCTTCCCAAACTGCTGACTAGACAAAGCCATCAGCTCACAAGGCTGCCTAGGCTCATCCAGACTTTCTGTACCAGGCACATTGCCATTCCCAACAGATAAGCTGCTACTTTTTTCACTACACTGAGCTACTTTCAGCAAATCACACTTACCCATTCCAGGTTCACTTTTACAAGCTGTACTAGTCAACAATTCATCACCCATCACAAATCTACCCTTTCCTTTCTCAATTAGAGCTTGGACCCGACCATTTACTTGAATCTGCTCCTGATCACAACTTCATATTGTTTTTAATATGTATTTTCTTGTCAGTGTAAGCTGGCCATCTAAGTCAATAGAACTGTTTTAATTTACATCAGCTGGGGATCTGGCCTTTAGTTTCAAAAGCAAGAGCCATACATTTCCAAAACAAAGTTGTACATGAATCTGTTCCTCTCCTAGAGATGGACTGAGTGTCACACGGCAGGGAGAGAAACTTGCTCTTGCAATAGTTGTGCATGTAACTGCTTTAGATCTTCTACCTTTCTGTCATCCCGTCAATAAGAAGAGGGGATGTTTGTCTGTTTTGAACAGAACTTGCTCTGCCTCAGACTTACAACTTTTGTTTCTTCAGTGGATAATCAGTCCAGATACTTCATAAAGTCTCCCCACAATTCCTGTCTCTTCCATTCACTACTATTTTGAATGTAACCGTGATGCTTTCTCACCTTTGAGAGAAAGCTCTGTGCTTAGTAGCAGGTTTATAGCCCCAGATGGATAACTGCTGACTAGAAGTAAAATAAGCTGGCATAGAACAAACAATTTATAATTTCAGGGTATTTTACATACCTGGTAATCTTACCTGAGAACACTGGACTTGCCAGGCTGCATGAGAATCAAGTCCATCCATTCCAGTATCCTGTCTCCAACAGAGACCTGTGCCAGTGACCTCAGATATACAGTAATGGGGTACAGTTCAGGACTTCCGATAACATATGGAACACGTGTGGGCCTGCTGAAAGCCAAAGGCAGATGGTTCCCATAGGACCCTTTGAAAATCACAGCCAAAATAAATACTGGGATTTACCTGTTCCTCAGCATTGCTTTACAAGTACATGCTACTAACCTCTCTGTTTGAAGGCAGCGCAAGCTGAAATTATTGAATGATATTGAATTAGCAGACATTTGAGCCCCATTTTGACCATTCTGGAGTGAGATTGTCTGGGATTCCCAGCAGCAAGGGACAATCTGGACACAACTAATACATAGGATGTTGTCTCTTACGTGTACAGACTGTGCTTATAGGCACTACATCAATAAGACCTAAGGACCCCAGTCAGGAAGCAGAGCCCCACTGTACAAAAAAGTGAAACACATGGTCCCTGAACCAGAGAGCTAATGATGTAGGATTTAGACAGGTTAATGGACAGACAAATGGGTTTGGAGGAGATGGGAGAACAAGGTAGGAGGCAAGGCAGTTGCAATGGTCACACTAGTCAGTGGTAGCCAGCAGCTTTTGACATGACTGAGTGGATGAGGTTCTCAGGTCTTCTTGAAGTAAGGGAAGGCCTAGCTATGAACTAAATAGGCTTTCCCTCTGGAGCTGACCCTAGCCCATACCCAGATCAGGCAATGGCACTTTTGTTGCTAGTTTTAAATAGGGATCTTTTCTCTTCCCCTTCTCCAAACCATCCAGAGGCATGTCAACCTTTGTGACCAGTCTGCAGCAGAACATCCTTCACACAGATTACATCTAGCGTCCTGAAAGCAAATACCTGAGTCTTCTACTCATTTATTCTTTTACTTTGTTTTTACTCTCCCTTAGTTTTATTCTTATTAATCATGTTTGTTACAATAGTGCCTAGGGGCCAATCAAGAACAGGGCCTCATGGCGCTAGGCCCTGTACAGAGTAGTAGACAGGCCTTGTCTTGAAGAGCTTATATTCTAAACAGAAAAAACCAACACAAGGCAGGGGAAAGGGACAGAACATACAAGCAGAGTGAACAGTGCAATTGTGGCAGACATGTTAGTTACACAATATTTTTTTTGTGAAAGGGGTTTGGGTTGTTGAGTTAGGTAGTGATGCACTCAGTGAAAGGATGTGGAAAAGGAGAGGGGTGAGATGGGAAGAGGGATGGGAGCGACAAGGAAGGTGCAAAGGATGGGTGTGGAGTGACGCTGATGTGAAGAGACTGAAGGAGGAGGTTGGAGCAAAAAGCCAATCAGCACAGCAGACACAATGTCTATTTAGTAGTATAGAAAATACTGACAGTGTCCATTGATCCCTGCTTAAACTGTTTCTACAGCAGCGCCGACTGGCATTAGTATCTGGAGGGCTCCTCCCTGCAACCTCTTTCCCCAAGGCCACATAGGGAAGGGAGGCACCCGATGCATCCATGCACCCCCAAGGTGGTGGGATCTCCATTACACATTTCTGGGACAGCCTTATACTGGTGCAACTTCAGTAATGTCAGTGAGGTTGCTCCCAAGTTACACCTGGGTAGCTGAGAGCAGGCCCAGGCAGCACAGCGATGGCAGAAGAGGTAACTTGAACCTTAGCATACATGGGAGGAGTACTTGCAGCAATCAGCTATGGTGCCTTAGAAAGTAGTGAGCCTTAACTGTAGAGCTCATAAGTAATACGGTGTATTAGAACATCATTGTCAGAAGCAGGTGTAGCATCTGTGGCATAGGAATCAAAGTTGAGTGAATGGTGATGTGTCCTGACAGATTAACCTCCTGTGAGTGCATGTACAATTTATAACACTCATCGAGAAAGTGAAGAGATTATAGCAGGATAACATCAAAATTTCTCTCTAAATTGCTAGAGTATGCATCATAGGGCAGCTTTTGCCCCACATAGTGCAATGATTGTGTAAGTTTGCGAAAGAAGCTGATGTTCATGTATATACGTTGCTACAATTTCTATGCAGGAGTGTTCTCATCTCATTGCTCATTTCTCGGCATGTATGTCACCACGGGAGTGATGACAATGTGTTGTAGAACTGGAAATATGTGCAGTAAATTCACTTCTACTATATTCAGATATGAAAAAAAAACAGCAAAAAACTAAACATTTTATTATCAAGCAAATTTGCTGGGCCTGTGAAGGTAACTTACTACATGAGGTCAGCTTCATTTGGGCTACAATAAACAGTTCTGCAGTAGTAACCTCTCTCTAAGGTGGTTATGATTCTACCGTTTGCTCTATCCCATTCATGAACAACTATACATTTATGACCTGCTCTCACTGACTTCATTTGGAGTTCTAGATGCTCAGCTGTTCTGAAAACTAGGGCCTTTGTGGCAAATTGATATGTTATACGGATGTAAAGCCGGAGTAGCCCTCTTGAAGTCAAGAGGTGCTCTGGATTCAGAACCCTGTAATGGAGTAAAATTTGTCTGTGTCTCTGGAATGGTGTTCAGTGTAAGTTGTGGGAGGGGTTTATGCTTACTAACAAGCCAGCCTGAGCTAATTGCTCCTGAGTGGAGTGGGGGAAGCTAAAGCACAGTGCAAAGACAGATAGCTGGCAGCATTCTGGCCAACTGCACTGGAAGGAGGGAAATGGAGTGCCGTTTAGCAGCAGTGACAACTGGCTAACCCCACATAGGTGGTATGATTTAATTTCTGAAGTGTCAGATCTGTAGCACTTAACTGTGGTTTTCATTGTCACCAGTCTGGCAGTGATAATGATGGAAATTAGACCTTGCATGAGTGGCTATCCCTATTTGATATGTTGCTGGGGAGACATCAGATGACATTTTCTGGGAAGGTCATTGCTATAGCCTTAAAAAAAGTACACAAAATTAAGGTACTGCCTCTTTAAGATAGGAAGGTATGTATTTAAGGCCTGAAAGAGCCATTTTATGGTGCCAGTCTGGAGTCCTGAGTTTCTCAGCTAAGTCATCACAAATTATGACCTGTGATTTAGCATTGATCAACTTTATTTGAAATAAATTTTAGAGAAGTTTGTGGAAAATGTCAGACTCTGAAGCTTATCAAAAAAAATCAAGCCAAAAATGACTGTTGTTTCGGCAACTAAAAAAAACCACGGAATTTTCAGCCCAAACCCAAACATTTGTTACTTACTGAAAACTGAAACACTTATGTTTTTTGAATGAAAACTGTTCAGTTTGGGGGGTTTGCTTTTACGAAAAGAAATATTTGAACAACTTAAAAGAAACTCTTGGGGGGTGGTGGGGAGGGAGCAATTGCCCAGGAGCCTGGGTGATTTAAAAGGTTACCTACCAGAGCTGGGGGGAAAAACCCAGGTGTGTAGTAATTACAGATCACCCCGAGTCCTCCAAATTTAGAGTATCCACAGTTCTGCAGCCAGTGGGTCAGAAAGGCTGGCAAAAGACAATTAACCCTCTGATGGAAAGGACAGGAGAAGCCAGGATGATGGTGTGGAAGGCCCCAACAGATAAAAGAGGGGGCGGAAGCCTCCAGCGAAGGAAAAGTGGTTCCCATCTCCATAAAAATAAGGGGGAAATTGATAGCAGGGATGGGAGAAAGACAGATCAAGAGAGAAGGAGAGGTAGAGCTTGAAAAAGATGGAGAAACATCTGGCCAGTCAGGCATGAGCACTGATTCAGGCATCACCTGACAAACTACAGTGGAATATGAGACAGGCCTAGGCACCATCTCGTCTCCTGATTACTTTAAGAGAAGTAGAGTCCCGGTCTTACCACTCCTTGTCCCTTGCCACTTCCCACACTCTGCTGGCATGGAACGCTTGCCCTGTGCCTCGTGGTACATGGATAACTGCAGCTTCCCAGATGTATAAGCCAGCCTACCCCTCCAGTCAGTGTGGTTCAGCTCCTCCTCTTCCCCCACCCCACCCCGGCATCTTGTAGTCCTTCCACCCCCATCCTGGTATGGTTTATTTTCCTAGCACTCCTATGGTGGTTGGACTTTTTGAAAATCAAAAAGGCATAAGGTTGTGGGCCATATGCAGGATAATGCACTGTGCTTAGTGTGGCTGGGGTTGTGCCTGTAGCAGCATTACCAGTCTAGAGTCAGGCAAAGCTCTAGACTTCTATTAATTATTATTATTAGGACACCAGTGAAAACAGATTCTGGCACTTGGCTGCAGATGACAGCATTAAGTGATTTGTCTGAGGTTACACAGCAAAGCCCTGGCAGAACTAGGGACTTGCTTGATCCAAGGAACCCAGTTCATGGTTCTGAACCCTAGACCACATGCTTAATACCTTCCTACACACAAATGATGGCTTGAGGCTGACAGACAATTACAAATTTTAGAAAAAACCCTTAAGGACTGTACTTGATGAGATTGTCTGCGATGGGTAGATTGATGCAGATAAATGGTGGGATGACTGCACTGATAAGGTTGGTGAACAAAAGATGAGGAGGTGGCAAAGCAGCAGAATGGCAACAAAAGACATTTTTAAAAAGGACAGTTTGACACTGTGGGCTAAGGTTGCCCTGTGGACTGACTAGCTGAAACAAGGAATAATCTGATTTTATAATCCCTAGCCAGGGCACAATAAAAACCCATCCACAATACCAAAATACACTCTAGTACACTTCCAGTTTTTTCTGATCCAGTGCATCTATGGGACTATCTTGGCAGGTAGATTGACAATATGATCAACAAATATGGCCTGGGCTGTTTTATATAAAATGGCAGCTTCCAGAAATCAGCAATTACTCACCTCTTCTCCCAGAGTTAAATGGAAAAGTCTCACGGCTTCCATTAATAAAATTGGCTGGGAAGTACTAGAGAGGTTAGAATGGTGTCAGTCTGCATCAACTGCCCAGAGGTAGCTGTGTGAGCCCTGAACTCCAAAGAAATAAGATATACACTTGTCCTGTGTGTGTGTCAAACAATAGATTTTCTTCATCTCAGCTGAAGCATATCAAGTTAGGCAAGCACTGTAGTGTTATGTCTTCCAATTAAATCAGTGGGCTGGCAATAATTTTCTATTTCAGCCTGTTTAAGTGTGAACAATGCACAGCCAGAAAACTCCTCCATGTCAAGACTCTTAATAAAAAGTGATCATGAGACAACTGAAACTGACAATGTTTTTGTCTCGCTCATGTTTCTTGCCAAGGAACTTCAGAAATGGCAAATGCTTTTAACAGGCACAGCATTTCACTTATGCATTTTATACTACAGGGTCATTACAGAAGTGCTGGCTGAAGGGGAGGAGGATGCCTGCTTCCCGCTTCATTCGTGAAAGCAGAAGAACATACTTTGCAGGGGAATCGGTTGTGGGAACCTCACAAAAAGCTGGGCAAATATTGCAAAAAGTATTTTCGAACATTGGTTCAGATCAAAGCCACCAATTTGTTTTGATGTTATTGGCAGCACCTGGCTAGCAATATTTCACAGGAGCACCTGGAGTGCCCAAGTGAGAGCAGGGCCCTGTTGTGCCAAGTACTGTACAAACACTTTGCAAGGGACAATCCCAGCCCTCAAAATCTTAAGACAGTCAAAAGGCAGGAGAAAGGAAGGATTATTATTACCAATCTATAGATGGGGAGCTGCAGCAGAGAGGTTAAATCACTGGCCCACAGTTGCTTGGGATTAAAGCTATGGCAGAGACAAGAAATAATTTCCTTTACATCCCCATGCAGTGCCTTAACCACAAGACCATTCTTCCCCTCTCAATACCTTACATACCTTTACAAATGAGGGAGAGAAGGAGAGAGATCAGAATTCATTGAAAAAGGCAGGAAATGGAGTGGGCCTGATTCCCATTTATAGTAGGCACCCTCCTCACCATTCTGGCAGCATAAAAGGGCTTCAGAGTGAGTATAAATAAGGTCCCTTTACCCTCCACTGCCAGAACAGTATAAAGAGGCCTTAGTGCAAGTCAGGCCTTGTTCGCACAGGTTTTGTGCTAGTATAGCTCTGTGCGGGCCAGGGGTGTGCTAGTTAAATAAATACAACCCCTCGCATGGACACAGTTCTTCCAGTAGAAAGGCACCTATAGACAGGTGTAACTGTGTCCATACTAGGGGGGGTTATACCACTTTAAAACACTGTTGTAGTTAAAGCAATAGACATTAAAGCAGTAGATAAGGCCCAAGAAACAGGCCCTTGGAGCAGGTGCAGGGGCTGCAAAGAGCATTGTCTGATATTTTTCAAAGCCAGCTCAAAGATCTAGCCACACAACTCCCATTAATGTCAATGGCTAAATTGTGTGGGTAAATCCTATAGCTGGCACTGAAAACCTGCTTTTTCCTCCACCTCCCCTCCCCATACATAGAGTGGGGAGTGTGCTGAACCTTCTTCAAAGCAGTGCAGCTGATATGTGCTCCCTAAATCCTTCTAGGGGATTCCAGATTTGTAGCCCTTCCACATTTCCCCCCTCTCCCCCAATGCTCTTGATGGCATCAAAGGCAGGATCAAGCTTGAGAGCAGAAATCAGGAGCAGTTAATTTTTACATCTCACCAGTATAGTTGAACCTTATGGGCCAGAGCCTCAGCTGGTGTAAAGTGGCCTACCTCCATTAACTTCAACAGAGCTATACCCATTCACGCCAGCTGAGGATCTAGCCCCATATTTTCATTTGTGTATTTGTTTTTTCTGCTGAAGCCTGGCTCATTTTTGATCTGACCACTGATACATAAAAAAGGGAAGTCACACTTAATTCCTGCTCTGGTCTTGCTGATTTGAGACTTGCATTCCTCATTAAACAAAACCACACCCATCAAAAATAAGAGATGAGAAATCTCAGTACAATCTTGTGATCCAAAGGAAAGCAGAGCTGAGCATGAACATCTTAGAGCTGATGTATCAGTCAGGCTTATCCAAACTGGACAACCTGGGTGTATATTGGGTTGCACTCTATTTACAGGATTAGACTGGCAATTCAAAACCAAAGGACAAAGTTTGATGTTTAACAGTAAGAGTCCTTCACTATATCACATCACACATGCACTTCCAGAGTTGTACTCACATCTTCAATTTCTTTCCCCACAGGCCTTGTAGCTAGTGACGCTAACTCACCTCATTAATATTCATATTCTACTGAGTGCTTCATTAGTTCTGTGTGGCTAGAGCAAGACTCACCACCGTGGTGCCTCCTTCTGGTCATTCTAAAATTAGCTCAAGTCCTTCCACATGGACTCTCCTCTGATGGTGTATCACTCACCATTACTCCTGCTTCCAGTCTCCACCACTCTGTGACCCGTGTCGCTCCCTGGACTTCCACTGTCTCGCCCCTTTCCCCAGCAGTCTATAGTCCAGTCACTCACCTCAGTGGCTTGCTGCAGTCACCAGCCTAGTCCCTTGCTCCAGGGGCAAACTGCAGTCTGTGTTGGTCACTTCCCTCAGGGAAAGTGGGGGCACCTCTAGCACCTTATCTGCCTTTCCTCCAGGGCCTCAGTCTGTCCTGTCCTGCTTGGCTCGGCTCTAGCCATGGTGCTCCAGGCAGCCAGTCCTCCTCCCTAGTAGGCCAAGGAGAGACTACCCTCTGGTCTGTTGACAGCCCTTTATATATGGCCCAGGCTGGCCCTGTTTGGCCACTGCAACAAGCCATCTCATTTGGCTCGCTTAGTGAGCCCTCCTCTAATTAGATGGTTCTGCATAGGCTCCTTCTGGCCTGCTTTAACCATTTCTCCCTGAGTGGGGCAACCACCCCACCACATCTTGTCATTGTATTAATGACAGATGGGGGGGTATTAACTCAGAAAGCGAAGCCTAGAAATGGAGTCTACTTAGAATGTGATCAATGGAATAAATAGCATGTTTTAAATAACTAATTTCATTCCAATGACTGGAGTTAAACTGACATGAATGTTACTCACAGTCAATACAATCTGTTGGAATGAGCTGGCAAGTGTTGTACCTCACAGCCCTCTGCATTCCACAGATAGAATGGTATATCCCCTTTGCTGTTGTCAGGAACCATGATGGGACTGTCATGCCTAGTGGTCAGAGATAGAAGCAGGAGTCTAGAGCAAGGTTGGTGTGAGGCAGGAGCAAGAGCAAGGTTGAAACAGGACTAGAGCAGGGGAGTCTGTTGCTACTATTAGGCAGGGGAGAGTTCGACTCCCTGGACTGACAGTGAGCAGACTGTGCTGTTTACATACCTGCCCTTAGAGTCACCAAACCAGTTCCTGGCTTGTGGATTGCATGGAGCCCAGCACAGGAATGACTCATAGGTAAGGCTGCGAGTTTGTCATGACCTCTCCGACTTCTGCAGCGGCCAATGCAGCTGACTCCGGGGCTGCCTGAGCAACTCAGGCTGCCCCTGGGCCAGTCACACTTGCTGCTGCTGGGACAGTCTTCAGCAACACCCTCCCCTGCAGCAGGAGGAATTTAGGTGGAGACCTCAGGACTGGGGGCTGGGAAGGGGTAAAGGCTCTGGGCAGCACTTAGCCCATGGGGGAGGAGAGGGGGCTCTCTGAAAGCAGCAACATGTCCCTCCCTCCCTGTAACCGGGCGTGACTCACCCCTGCGACACCTCCTGCTGGTCACTTCGGGAATTAGCTCAAACTTCCAGCATGGAGCGCCCTCTGCAAGCCAGGGATCCGCCTGCCAGCTTCTGGCAGAGTGTCCCTCCCTGGACTCCAGTGCCCCTTTTACATGGGGTGCTGCCCCCTGGTAGTATCCCCTTCCTCTTTAGGGTTTCCCCTCCCCAGGGAACCCCCCTCTATCCCCACTTTGCCTCAGTGTCTCGGCAACTGCACAGTCATTAGCCAGCCCCACACCCTGGCCAGACTGCAGTATTAGCCTCTCATCACTGGCAAAGAGGGTTGGACCTGCTGCCTTGGCCTACCACTGGGTTGCACCCTGCAACCCCAGTACCTCTTGGCCTAATTCTAGGCCGCAGCCTGGGGCTTTCCAGGCAGGAGCTCCCCAGCACCTCTGCCTTCCCCAGCCCTGCTTCACCCTAGGTACCTTGTCTGGTCCCTTGCAGCATCAGGCCCTTCTCCCTCTGAATGCAGAGAGAGACTTCCTTAGCTCCTGGCTTCTCTGCCCTTTTATAAGGGCCTGTGGCTCAGTTTGGGGCATGGCCCCAGCTGCTGCCACTTCCCCCAATCAGCCCAGTTTAAAAGGCTGCTTTCTCCAGCCCCAGACCCTTCCCTGGGCTGTTTTGAACCCCTTCAGGGCTGGAGCAGGGATCCACCCTTCTACACTTCCTCAGATCTTAGGTCCATGTGCTGCCCCACCTGCAGGCACCACCCCCACAGTTCTCCTTGGCCACTGTTCCTGGTCAATGGGAGCTGTAGACCAGGCAACATGTGGAGCTAGGAGCTTAGGGAGGGACATGTCACCGCTTCCGAGAAGCCAGGTAGGGAGCCTGCCAACTCCACCAACCTTCCCCCAGCACCAGTGGGGATCCCGAGCTGCTTGCACCTGCAGTGCCTCCCAGACCACCCTCCTGGAGCACTTGTGGCACCTTCCAGACCTTCCCCCAGCACCTGAGGTCCCCCCTGTACTCACAGTGCCTCCATGGGCTGCCCCCGCAAGCATTCGCAGCTCCACCTGGGCCTAGTCTCCCCCGCTGCACTCACAGCACCCTCTGGGCTGCCCCCACAAGCACATGTGGCCACTCCAGCACCTGCAACACTCCCAGTATTTAGTCAGGGGTATAGTATAAGTCATGGACAGGTCACGGGCCGGGACCTGTCCATGACTTTTACTAAAAATACCGGTGACTAAAACATAGCCTTACTCATCAGTGCATGTGGCTTAATCAGGCTCTAGTTCAGGGATGACTCATCATGGTCTCACTTTCCACTGATGCAATGGTAGGCACCCCTCTGTGTTCCATGGATGAAATGGTACATGTGCCGCTCTGTTCCTGGGGATGGAATAATTTGCACATCACAGCTCTCTGGGTGTGAGATATTGATCCACTGTTTGATCAGAAGTGTTCAACAGCGTGTCATAGACTCTACAATGCCCATCGCTAATGCAGATTCTCTTTTAACTGAAGGGGCAAATGTCTGTATTTTGAGAGCAGAAGGTTCTCAGTTCTTCTATCCCTACTGCCACATTCAAGATCTAAATGCCAGTGTGGTCCAGGGGTTAAGGCACTAGACGGGGAATTCAGAGACCTAGATTTCTAGTCTCATTTTTGCTCCTGACCTGCTCTGAGCCCTTTCACACATGTAGTGGAGTAGTTGGAACTTGCTGCCACAGATGTGAGGTAAATAATGACACCGGAAACATATGAGATCACTTTGTATTCTCACCTTACAAGGCTTTATATTCACATGAAATCATACATTGTATGATTTATTGGAGGTTCTGTGGGAGCCATAGAGTTCAGTGCAGTTCTTGAGGCAACATATAGCATTATTGCCCTTCCTGACTTTGGGGACTGTGTGGAAAATGGGATGCTGGCCTTACTAATGCTGTTCTGTAGGAGGAACTTTAGATAAATAAATCATATACCTCTCAGTGAAAATCAACATGTTTTTCTTGCAGTGCAGCTTTCTGCATGGGTATACATGATGAGAAGAAATGCGATGAATTCAGTGCTAAAGTCCAGAGCACAGAAAAGGACAGTCCATGTCCAAGTTCAATTTGACCTTTGACATATTTTTGCAAGTCAAAAGGAAACTGCATTAAACCATATTCTTTCAAAGGCCGCCCTCTGCATTATGCAATCAATATTGTTCAATTAAAGGTTGATGCTATTGATTCTAATTAACCAAAATTGCTTACCTCATTCATTTATAGTTCATATGTGGTTCTAGAGACAGGATGATTTAGTACTCTTAATTCCACTCTCAGTGTATGGGAGAGACATGCTTATCTTAAAAAACCCTAACTCTGGTACTCATCATTTGATATGTCACATTTCGTTGTGATAAATGGACAGTTTCATGTGTATAAAGATAGTTTTAAAATAATAAATTATGGAAGTGGGTGGCCTAAATGTGCAAACATAGAATTTTGGAAAATTTAATGCCACACTTTAATATACCTTGGAGCTAGTATTTTTCAGTCTAAATAATCTGTCAGGAAATTGGTTTTGTGGTATGTGTGTGTACATTGTGAATCAAAATGTGTTAAACTCAGAGCCTCATAAGCATATTTATCATTTCATTCGAAGAGAAGAGTCTTGGTTCTATTGATACAATATGCAATCTAATATGCACCAGGAAACCATTCTTCACCTGCTTTCTCCATAAATGGAAACAGACATGTAACTGGAGATTAATGACTTTACATTCTCCGAAAAAAACTACACTTTAATTCTCATCAGATGATAATTTAAAGAAACACCCACATATAAAACATTTCTATAGTAATCTCTGAACTAGCATGTCCTTACAATGGTGGGCATAATTTCTTTTTAAAAAAGGTGAGTCATTATACAGTAATTAATAAATCATGAAGCAGGCTCAACAGTATATTAGCTGAGGGCCAGATGTATGATCATACAGCAGGGTTTCTCAAACAGGGGTCGCTGCTTGTGTAGGGAAAGCCCCCGGCGGACCCAGCCCGTGTGTTTACCTGCCCCGCCCGCAGGTCCAGCTGATCACAGCTCCCACTGGCCACAGATGGCTGTTCCAGCAGCTCCTATTGACCCAGAGCAGCGATCTGTGGCCAGTGGGAGCTGTGATCGGCCGGACCTGCGGACAGGGCAGGTAAAAACACCGGCCAGGTCCGCCAGGGGCTTTCCCTACACAAGCAGCGACCCCTGTTTGAGAAACCCTGTGGTACAGATTGTGCATCTAAGGACACAGGGGGTAATGGTTTTGGGGACCATTAACATGTAGAAATAAGCAAACATAATGAAAAGCCCTATTGGCATTCTTTGAGAGAAGTGAATATTACGAGTGTCACTTGTACTTGATTTAGTTCTGAGATTGATTTGGTCTGATTTCTGTTCCTAGGATCATCAGCAGAACTGCTGTGTTATGATCTTCATGGAAAATATCCACAAAGCAAACATGGAAGCAAACATGAACCCACCCTAGCATGGAGCTCCAGTTATTAAAGTCAAATGAGCTCTATGCAAGCATAGTGGTCTACTCATGCAGATGCAACTGAAATATCTAGTGTCTTGATTGCAATCTCTATTATTTCATGTTTGAATCGGATGCACTGTACGGTACAATGGGACCTGAATCTTGATCAGAGCCTCTGGGCATTGCAAATAAATAATATTAATTGCAAATAAATAATAGCAATTAATAATCACTTTCAAATTTTGGGGAAGACTATCATTCTTTGTTCTTGAAAGGATATTGTCTACTAGCTTTTGCAATTCTATCAGAATTTTGAACAATCTTACAACAAAGTATGGGTGTCCAAAAAAGCAACTAAATTGACAGTCCATGACATTAACCTACTCTTTGAAATATTTTCTGTCATTGCAAGCTATTTCTATTTCAGTATTTTTCTAGTCAAATCCTAAATGCCATCATTTATTACTTTTCTCATATTTTGATAAAGATTTAACATATTCTATAATTAATAACCATTAGCACTGAGAGAGGGGTGTTGTAGCCATTCTGACACTGGCTTCCTCTGTTACTTTGAGCAAGTTATTTAACCTCCCTGACTCAGTTTCCCTATCTATAAAATGGGGGGATGCACATATGTAAAATAGCTTCATAAAAATAATAATATAATAATTATTAACTTAATTAAATCTGGACGGTAAACTCTTCAGGACTAGAACCACGTGCCTTCCTCTATATTTGTACAATACCTAGCATGCTGGAAATTAGTCTTATATGATTGAGATCTGTGGGTATTACTGCAGTACAAATAATAATGAAGAATCTAATCATGCAACTGCAATGCAGTTGCAGCAGTCAACAAGGGTCCCACGTCCAGAACAGCTAGGATAGTGGGATTGTAAACTGTCTGAGAATTTGAATTGGAATTGGAAAAGTAATGGCCTGATTTTGCAAAAATAGCCTCTGATTTTTTTTGTGCACATAGTTGCAGATATAATTCATAGCTCTCTAACAGTTGAAGCACAAGATGAGGCATTAGTTGGTGTCTGCTACAGACCGCCAAATCACACTAGGGAAAAGGATTACTGGCTCCTTACTCACCTATTAATAATATGTCAGGAAAAAAAGATGTGTTATCATGGGGGACCTCAATTTGAGTGACGTATGCTGGAGGTCTCATTGGATTTTCTAAATATTATAAATGAGAATCGCCTAAAATGACCTACATGGGGAAATTCTATATTCAATTTCATCTTGATAGAAAAAGAGGAACCAATCACAAAACTAAATGTTAATGGTAATTTAGGGACTAGTGATCATGACTTCATCATATTTATAATGTGCAAACAGAATAAAGTCCAGACCACTGATATATATATATATATAATTATGAGCCAAACCACCTAGGAGGAAGAATTTAATCAGAAAAATGTGAATGATAATTGGGAATCATTTTGGAACACTTTACTAGATGTCTAAAAAGCTAGAATCCCACAATGGAAGAAGGCTATATTGATTAAAAAAATACCTGGTTTAAAAAGAAAGTGAAGGCAGTTATAAACATAAATAAAATAAATAACAAATGGAAGAAAGGGGAGGTTGATAGTAATGAATATAAGTCAAAAGCTAGAAATTGTGAAAAATAGATTAGGGAAGCAAAGGGTCACAAGGAGAAATCTATGTCCAGCAGGAACAAAAAGGACTTTAACAATGATATTTGTCCATTACTTGAGGGAAATAGTAGAATTATCAATAAAAATGCAGAAAAGGCAGAAGTGTTCAATACATATTTCTGTTCTGTATTTGAGGCAAAAACAGATGATATAGTCTGATCATATGGTGATGATAACACACTTTCCATTCCACTTGTATGTCTGGAGAATGTTAAACAGATGCTTTTAAAGTTAGACATTTTTTAATCAGCAGAGCCAGATAACTTGCATCCAAGAGTTTTAAAAGAGCTGGCTGATTTTCAGTAAGTCATGGAATACTGGGGAAGTTCCAGAAGATTGACAGAATGCTAATATTGTGCTAATATTTAAAAAGGACAAACAGGATGACCCAATTAATTATAGGCCTGTCAGTCTGATATCAATCCTGGGCAAAATAAGGTAGCTAATGTGGGACTAGATTAATAAAGAATTAAAGGAGGCTAATATAATTAATTGGGAGGAACGGGGGCACGGGACACAACCCCCTAATAATCATCAGCAAAGTCTGAAGTGCACTAGACCAGATGAAGAAGGGAAAAGCTCCAGGCAAAGATGGAATAATGTCAGAAATGATTTCCGCAGGAGGCGAAAAACTTTGGAAGGCACTCACTTTAAGATTCAGTTGATATCTCGAAGAAGTTGGAAGGAGTCGAATACCATCTTGCTGTACAAGAACGGGGACTGAGAAAATCTTAAGAACTATCACCCTATATTCCTCCTCCCTCATATCTATAAACTCTTTACAAAGATCATAACGAACCGACTCTCACAGAGTCTGGATGAACAACAGCTGAGAAAGCAGGTGGGGTTTAAAAAGAAATTTCAGCATGATTGACCATATATTTACCCATAGACAGCTCCTAGAAAGAGTGAGGGAATACAAATTCCCGCTGTGCATTGCTTTAGTTGACTATGAAAAGGCCTTTGATAGCATCGAGTTCAACGCAATATTAAAGGTGTTTGCAGAGTAGGGCATTAATGCGCAGTACATCAGTTTGTTGAAGGAAGCGAATACTGGATGTACAACAGACATTACTCTCCTCGAAACTCCCCTCCGCATCCCAGTCGAGAAAGGTGTAAAGCAAAGAGATACGATTTCACCGAAACTATTTACCACCTGCCTTGAAATGGTTATGAACAAGATCAATTGGAGGAGTGGTGTTAATATAAATGGAGAACGATTATCTCATCTCAGATTCGCGGACATCATTGTACTAATTGCCAAAAGCACTAACCAACTACAGAGCATGCTACGAAGACTTGACAAGAAAAGCATTCAGGTCGGTCTGAAAATGAACCGTTACATAACGAAATACATGCATCAGACATCTTATGAAAAGCCCGAATAAAGGTAACAGGAGAAGAAATTGAAGAAGTGGAACAGTACGTATATTTGAGCCAAGAAGTTAATTTCCCTTCTAGATTGTATCCCAAATGAAATGATTAGTGAATGCAGTGGTGTGAAAGATATTGTCATGGAAAGCTGATATAATGAGATACGATGGTCAGGCCATGTAGCAAGGTTCATGGACAATAGGTGGACCACAATCATTACTGAGTGGTACCCACGAGAACAGAAAAGACCACTTGCTTGGCCTCCAAGAATATGGGAAGATGACGTTGTTAAAAGTTTCGGATGAATGTGGAGAAGAAAGGCTAGAGTGAGAGAAGAATGGCAGGCATGTTGTGATCGGCACAGTTTTAATGACAGCTGAAGACCGATTGATCCAGGTGATCCAGGTGTGAATATAATTAATGCCAATTAATATGGCTTTATGGAAAATTGATCCTATCAAACTAATTTGATCTCTTTTTTGATGAAATTACAAGTTTCGCTGATAAAGGTAATTGTACTGGTATAATATACTTAGTCATCTGTAAGGCATTTGACTTGGTGCCACATAACATTTTTGTTAAAGAAGTAGAAGTATATAAAATTAACATGGCACACATTAAACAGATTAAAAGCTGGCTAACTGATAGGTCTCAAAATCATCATTGAATGCATGTCTTTCTAGTGGGATCCCAGGGACTGGTTCCTGTTCCTAAACTACGTAAAAGTTTTATTAACGACCTGGAAGAAAACATAAAAACATCACCAATGAGATTTTCAGATGACAAAAAAATTGGGGGAGAGGTAATAATGAAAAAAACCCACCCCACATTGCTTGATACAGAGTGATCTGGATCACTCGATAAGCTAGGTGCAAGCAAACAAGATGTGTTTTAATATGGCTAAATGAAACTGTATACTTTAAGGAAGGATACATTAAAGAAAAAAAATGGACACCTGACCAAAAGAGCCAATGGGAAGGTTAGAGCTTTTTAAAATGGGGAAAGAAACTTTGCTGTAAGCAGCTTTAAGTCAAGTATGATTATAGATTATCAATTCGTACCTCAAACCTACTTATCTGAAGCCTCAGATATGTAAGTAAATTAGGGAATGTCTGAAAAGACACGATTAGGGTTATTTCTTTTATTTCTTATTGGCTTGTGGACTCCTCTGTGCTAATCATAGATGCTTTTGTTTGCTTGTAACCTTTAAGGTAACCCCCCCAAAAAGCTATTTTGGGTTTTTAATTTTTGGAATTGCTCTTTTAAAATCTAGCAAAACCCTAAGTTCCAAGTGTATTTTCTTTCTTTTTGTTTTTAATAAAATTTACATTTTTTAAGAACTGGATTGAATTTTTGATGTCCTAAGTTTGTGCATGTTGTTTGATTAGCTGGTAGGGCTTGAGGGTATCCCACAGGGAGGAATTCCCAAGTGTTTCTTCCTCGGTCTAAGGGGAGTTTTGCATTTGGAGAGTGGCAGCGTTTACCAAGCCAAGGTCAGAGAAAAGCTGTAAACTTGGGAGTTTAATACAAGCCTGGAGTATTAATTTTTAATTTATTTTTAAAATACTTGTGGGTCCCCACCTTCTGTACTCAAAGTGGTATATTGATGTGAACATTAGTATGTTATATCATTTTGTATGTATCTCTTTCTGTGTGTTATGTGTGTTTGTATGTAGCCACGTTCTGCCCAAGATACGCTGGCTCTTGCACAGGTATAAGTCAGGACAGAATCTGGGCCTCTAGGTGCTTAAATAATGATAGGATTCTTGTACAAGTGTTGGTGTCTCAGTGGAGCAGGCAGCAAAATGGCAATAATTCCAAATCGTTTGGCTAATGGAAATACTTAGCGGCATAACATACCTTTGCTTTGAGTTTTCTAGCTCTTTGTTTCCTGTGTGCTGCAACCAGTTATCTGAATACAGAGATAAAAAAGCCGTGAAGCAGTGGATTTCAGTAGTGTATTGATCTTGCTGGGAATTAGTAAAAAAAATCAGTTGGAGCATCTTGGTCACCAGCCAACAAAATGGGATTTAAGTAGTGCAGACTTACAGTATGAAGGGTTGGCTTAAAGGGTGCTACTGATAACTCACCTGATAGAACATAATGGTTATTGTGGAGAGGCAGTTATAATATTAACAGAAATGCACAGGTCGACATACATGGTGACAAGTGCTGCTTAAATTTTTTTTTTCCAATGAGAGCAGCAGTATTTTTGTTACTGAAAGGCTGGGTAGTAAAGCCAATTGATTACTTTATTCAATCAGCTGATAGCTGGTATCATCGCCTGGGCAAAGTGCTGGAGTGTAACCACCTTGAGCAAATTACAAAAACATTTGGGTGCAAGAAACAAGATCATTATAAGTAAAACAATAAATAAAGCAACCGGGGAAGGAAAAACATATTTGATTTCTAATAAAAAACATAAGAATTGGAATTAAAACCCAGTTAAGGTTAAAGGCATGGCATTTTAATTCCTTGTGCTGCTTACGCATGGACTAGAGGGCTTGGCTTGCATAGGTGAGAGTCTTTCCTTACATTTGTGCCATGGACAATTTCATTCCCTATTCTCCAAGAAGTCCAAGCAATGGTCCTTTCTAGAATCTATGAGAATGCGAAATCGCTCTAAAGGAAGCAGGCCTTGCATCCATCTTAGTCCACACTGGTCAGTGGAGATGTCTGTTTGCGCTAGAAGAATCAAAATCAGCCTTATATGCCCTCCTGCGTGGTTCCATGCCACCCTTAAAATGGGTCATTGTACAACATAAAGAATCTGGCCCCATGAAGTTTATAGTAATCTCTTAATAAAACAACACACACAAAGAGACAGAGAATAAATTTTCTATCTGATCCAGACTGACCTGTTGCAGTAATAGCAAAAAAATTTTTAAGCACATCAGAAGCAGGAAGACTTCTAGATAACCAGTGGGGCCACTGGACGCTCGAGATGCTAAAGGAGCACTCAAGGATAATAAACTAAATGAATTCTTTGCTACAGTCTGCACAGTTGAGGATATGAGGGAGATTCCCAAACCTGAGCCATTTTTTTAGGTGACAAATCTGAGGAACTGTCCCAGATTGAGGTGTCATTAGAGGATATTTTGGAACCAGCTGATAAACTAAACAACAATAAGTCACCAGGACAAGATGATATTCACCCAAGAGTTCTGAAGGAACTTAAATATGAAATTGCAAGATTACTAACTGTGGTCTGTAACCTATCATTTAAATCAGCTTCTGTACCAAATGACTAGAGGATAGCTAATGTGACGTCAATTTTTCAGAAGGGCTCCAGAGGTGATCCCAGCAATTACAGACCGATAAACCTACCTTCAGTACCGGGCAAACTGGCTGAAACTATAGTAAAGAACAAAATTGTCAGACACGTATATGAACATAATTTGTTGAGGAAGAGTCAACATGGTTTTAATAAAGGGAAATCATGGCTCACCAATCTACTAGAATTCTTCGAGGGGGTCAACAAGAATGTGGACAAAGGGGATCCAGTGGATGTAATGTACTTAGATTTTCAGAAAGCCTTTGACAGGGTCCCTCACCAAAGGCTCTTAAGCAAAGTAAGCTGTCATGGGATAAGAGGGAAGGTCCTCTCATGGATTGGTGACTGGTTAAAAAATAGGAAACAAAGTGTAGGAATAAATGGTCAGTTTTCAGAATAGAGAGAGGTAAATAGTGGTGTCCCCCAGGGGTCTGTACTGGGACCAGTCCTATTCAGAATATTCATAAATGATCTGAAAAAAGAGGTAAACAGTGAGGTGGCAAAATTGTAGATGATACAAAACTATTCAAGATAGCTAAGTCTCAGGCAGATTGCAAAGAGCTACAAAAGGATCTCTCAAAACTGAGTGACTGGGCAACACAATGGCAGATGAAATTCAATGTTGATAAATACAAAGTAATGCACATTGGAAAACATCATCCCAACTCTACATACAAAATGATAGGGTCTAAATTAATTGTTACCACTCAAGAAAGAAATCTTGGAGTCATTGTGGATTGTTCTTTGAAAACATCCACTCAATGTGTGGCAGCAGTCAAAAAATGAACAAAATGTCAGGAATAATTATGAAAGGGATAGATAATAAGATATGCAATATCATATTGCCTCTATATAAATCCATGATACACCCACATCTTGAATACTGCATGCAGATGTGGTCACCCCATCTCAAAAAAGATATATTGGAATTGGAAGATTCAGAAAAGGACAACAAAAATAATTGGTGGCATGGAGCATATACCCTATGAGAAGAGATTAATAAAACTAGGACTTTTCATCTTGGAAAAGAGACTACTAAGGGGGGATATGATTGAGTTCTGTAAAATAATGACTGGTGTGGAGAAAGTAAATAAGGAAGTGTTATTTACTCCTTCTCATAATACAAGAACTAGAGGTCACCAAAGGAAATTAATAGGCAGCAGGTTTAAAACAAACAAAAGGAAGTATGTTTTCACACAGTGCACAGTCAACCTGTGGAACTCCTTGCCAGAGGATATTGTGAAGGCCAAGACTATAACAGGGTTCAAAAAAAGAACTAAATAAATTCATGGAGGACAGGTCCATCAATGGCTATTAGTCAGGATGGTCAGGAATGGTGTTCCTAGCCTCTGTTTGCCAGAAGCTGGGAATTGGCAACAGGGAATGGATCACTTGATGATTACCTGTTCTGTTCATTCCCTCTGGGACACCTGGCATTGGCCATTGTTGGAAGACAGGATAGTGGGCTAGATGGACCTTTGGTCTGATACAGTATGGCCATTCTTATGTTCTTAAGTTGAAGTTGGTACAACTCCTTTGGGAAATATACAAGAGTACACACTTGCCATTAGTAGAACAACACTCCTCTACAATAATCTCCCCTTCTCCACCCACTTCAGATGCTCATATGTTTAAATACCCAGTCTGACTATGAGTGCCCATAAATTGCCCACTGATTTACCTTCTGACTCTGCATTCTCCCCAGGTAGATGAGCCCTCCACAATGGAGAGCTCAGTGCTGTCACTACTGATTGCCTACACTGCCTATTTCCAGAGGTGGGATTTTCAGACCAGATGACTCAATATGTATTGTGATACAATGAGACAGGTTGGCAAGTGACTTCCTTACATGCCATGGCTCAGGGGCTACACTCCCATCTCAGACAAAATCTATTTGGGTGGAATTCATGTCTCCCTGCATAAACCCAGTGAAAATGTGTATAGGCATTGAACCAAGTGGGATTGGTGAGAACAGGATCCACCACTCTCAATTTATAGACAGTTATGTTGCAGCTGCTATTCCAGCATATATGGTGCAACCTGCATGTGTCCATTTGATTTGCATAAAGCATAAACTCAGAGGTTCTTCCCCGGGCTCCCCACAGTGTACCAGTGAACCAACAGGTTGCCAAAGCCTGTGGTGAACATGGTGGTACAGATATCCTTTCCCCTTATGACCATTCCCCTCACACCACCTTTCTGAAAATAACTACAGGTGTTGACCATGACAGGGTCTTCAAGGGGCCTGGGTGAGGCTGTGCTATGCAGAGAAAGGATGTTGCAGTTGTTAGGATGGTAGTGGTGGGTTCAGGAGACCTAAGTTCAATTCCTTGCTCTGCTTCAGATGCCCTAAATATGTATGTATTTGTACAATAGCTGGCACAATAGGGCCCTGATGTTGGCTTGGCACACCAAAAGGGACATGCATGAAGTTTTCCTTAGGAGATCTTTTGCCTTTATGCTGATTTAATACCCTTGTTTTAAAATAAACCAAACTTTGTATGTGTAAATGTATAGATAAAATGATGAATTATAGAACTGGTGAGAAATTACAACTAATCTAAAATGAAACCTCATTTGTAAGGGAGTTCTAAATGTATCTTTTTAGTTTGGATGTCGTAAGTAGTGATTCAAACTATAGGATCAATTTGCTTCTAGAAGCAGCATTTGGATTTAGTAGAAAAATATAGTGGGCCAAATTAATCTTTAGTATGACCGCATTGATTTTGATGGAATTATATTAACGGTGAATCTGCCCTATTTTGTTCAGCCAAGTGTAGAAATCCAGTGTGTTATGGTGTTTCCAGTTTGCAATAGGATGATTTTCTCAGCCACAGGTATGATATCTGCTTGGCTTTTCCAGCAATGTTGCTACATTCACCATAAGAGCTGATGACCCGAGTTATGTTTCCAATAAATAAATTGAATGTTTCTAGGGATGTGTGAAAACTACCCATTTCAGTTCCTGTGATTCACACATTCCTTAAAATTCCAAGCTAACCTAGCAACACCTGCCAGTATTGCAACTCCCTGCTCCTGCCCCGCCTTTTCACCCACAGGAGCCTATCTCAGGACTTTTCTCCTTTCCATTGCACTGGAGGACTGGAAATTCATCATGCTCTTTCTCTCAATATCTTTGGAGTTCCTTTAAGCTGCATAAATTCGCACCATCGTGTTTCACACCGAGTTGCAGATAGCATGACCAGACAGTAAGTGTGAAAAATCGGGACAGGAGTGGGGGGTAATAGGAGTCTATATAAGAAAAAGCCCCAAATATCAGGACTGTCCCAATAAAATCAGCACATCTGGTCCCCCTAGTTGCAGATTAGAATGGCCAACCCATCACAAAGTATTAGAATGTTTTTAGGTACAAAGGGCACATGTAAAAACTCATCCTGGTTTCAGAGAGATTATAGGCTACTGCAATATTCCCTATCCTTCAAATTAGGCAATACTGCTAGAAATGGTAATAGCTCTAGGGCTGGAAAGAACCTGTCCAGTACATCTTGGTATGCACCTTGTTTGTAAATGCTTCATTGTGAGTACTGGATAGTTGCAATTTGAAATCTATTTGGTTTTGATTGGGCACATAGGTTAGGGAATGTTCCTTCCACTAAACTCATTAGCTAACATACTAATGAAAAGCAAGCTTATAAATAGCCTGACAGAGATGGACTACATTTGTTTCAAGATTAAATATTTTGAGAATTTTCCTCAGATTATTCACCCAGTCGAGCTCAGCACATAGTGAGTCCTGCACAGGGAAAAAAAGAAGTTTCTCTCTCGTCTTGTTTCCAGGAGATGGAGGAGTTGTCTCTCATTCCTGTCACATCCTTGACACTGCAAACATCCTTGACAGTCATGACTTCTTTTGACAGTCATGTACAAAAGAAATAGGAGTCAAGAGAGCCAGATTCTCAGCCAGTGTAATAATATTGTAGCTCCATTGATTTCAAGCTGAAGTGCAAGGTGCTGCACTGAGTTACACCAGCTAAAGATTTAATCCCAAATCATGAGAACAGGGTTCTAGAAAAAGAAAAATGTCAAATGTGTTTCCATGAAACATTGTAATAATAGTGCTTATCGTCAGCAGATCTCAAAGTGCTTTACAAAGGTCAGTATCCTTATCCCCATGAATAATATCTAGCCTTTATATGCTGCTTTTCAAGAATAGATATCAAAGATATAATCAGCAGATATTTCACCAATAAATACCACCTGTGAGTTTACCAGTCTGCCTTTCAAATTTCTGACAGCCTGTCACTCTTCTGAGAACAAGTCAAGACTAAATGAAGATATTATAAAGTAACCAGAGTAAATAATACCCAGCTCCTATACAGAGCTTTTCATCAGTCAATCTCCAAGGGCTTGAGGAAGGAGAGAAATACCATCATTCTCATTTTACAGATGGGGAATCTGAGGCACAGGGAAACTGATTTGCCCAAGGTCACACAACAGGAGAATGGCAGAGATGGGAATAGAACCTAGGTCACACTGCCTCCCGTTACAGTCATTACATGATAGCATGTAATCCCAGTCATTACATGATTACATCATTATTGTTGTTGTTATTATCATCATCATCACCACCACCACCACCACAGAGCTCAGGACATGTTTTCTCATTAAAAGGAAATACGATCCTTTTAGTCAGCTGGAAGGATATATGGTATAGAAATGAGCAATAATTGTTAAAGGTACCGGAGCAATTGTTTCATTTTGAAACTTGTTGAAAAACAAGTCACTACAAGAATGTGTAAATATCAGCTTTCCTCCTTCTGATGAATTTAATATCAAGCATGAGATCAAACTCGTCTGCTTTTTAAAATTTAAATGAGAGTGCAATGAACTACAAAAGCAGCATGTATCAGTAGCAGCAGATGCAATGGATCCAATCCTATGAACACAGGTTTCTAAACATCTGCTGTGATTGCAAGTACTGAAACCAAAAGACTAAGACATTAATGGCTCAGCTCATTTAAGACTGTGGCTTAGCAGGTACAAGAAAATTGCACCAGATAGCCTCTTACAGGATGAAATGTACCCAGTGCAGAAGTCCCACGCCAGGCTCTGCAATCTAAGTGAAGCCACAGGAAAAAGGCTTACATGATGCAGAGAGCTAGGCTTGCCCTGTGTGCATGAGAGAGAGATTACTTTTAATTGCAAAAAGTCCAAGTTTCAGTCTGTAGGCTGAAGTGGGCTCCCCATATGGGGGTGGAGAGAAGGGCAAGGGCACAGTACTGCAGCTTTGCGCCCTAGTGCCAGTGTGGATAGTGGGAATTTTGCCTCCCAATCACACCTGCACTTCAGCTGCATAAAGTCCCATTTCCCAAGTAACCTAATTTTGACCTCATCTGAATGCATGGCAAGAGGACTTGCAATGTTGTGGGGAAATTTCTTTTATATATTTATTTTGCTATACATTGTGTGTGGCTCTATAAATCCCCTGCCTTTGGCATGTGTTCAGATAACAAGCTACTTTCCCTCAGCCTAAGCTATCTGACTCTCAGGCGGGCAGCCCTGTTCTGTTGTTAATTATATACAATATGAGTTTCCCAGGGCCTGCTTCAATCTCCATATGAGTTTTTGGTTAGGCCTGTAGACGTCTGAAACCACCACTGGCCCGCAATACAATACAAAGAGGGTGCAGCACAAGGACGTCAAAGCCACAGGAAAAATTGTATCTTGGTGTGAAAGTGTGGGACCGGGGCTCAACCCTCTCTGAGGGGTGGAGGAGAGCCACACTGGCTTGCTACATGTTCTCTGGCCGGGCCGACCCCCTGGCTCCGGTTCTGGGGCGACAAACACAAAGTCACCAGGCCCGCGTCCCCGGGTTCGGGGCTGAGCAACAATACAGAGTCAAAGGGGGCTCAGGCCCTCTGCTTCAGGGCTGAGCAACAATACAGTCTAAAGGGGCCCAGCCCCAAGTTTGGGCGGGGCACCAAACGCAGAACCACAAAGCTCAGGCCCTTTTGGCTCAGGGCTGAGCAAAGAACAGGGTTTAGGAGGCTCAAGTAGAAAGGTCTCCTCAGGCCCACAAGAGGGGGAGTCTGCCACCCTTGGAAGGGTGGCAGGGGAACGCAGGCCCTCCCACTCCACTGCGTTCCAACCTGGGGCCCTAGCAGTGGCCGAGACTCGCTGCTGTCAGTGGGGATCCTGGTCACAAGACAGTGACATAGGCTCGGATATGGTTGAAGTCTGACCGGAGTTGGCTGCCCCCGGGCTACTTCCGACCTCCCCCTCAGGGCCGACCTGGTCTGTGGGGTCGGCCCCCGGGAAGTCCAGTAGCATGGGCTCCTCGCAGCCAGGGCTGGGTGGCAGGTCCGGCAGTTCCTCAGGGAAGTCCGGCCCGGCTTGCTCCGGCAGTTTCTTCGGGTAACAGCAGGGACGGGGAGGCCCCAGCGTCTCCTCGAGGTAGTAGGCATGGGGAAGCTCTGGCAGCTCCTCCAGGTAGAGGGCGTGGGGAAGCTCTGGCCAGTCGCGGCTGGTGTCCTGGGTCCTAGAGGGTTCCCAGTCTCGACCTTCCTGCGGCATGTCTGCTCCCTGAGGCAGCTGGAGCCCGACTAAGCTCTGATGGTCGGCTTTTGTACTTCCAGGTCATCACCTGATCCTCTGAGGGGCGGGTTCACCGCACCTTAGCCCCGGCCACTCAGGCTGCTGGCTGGGCGCTCTCGCCCCTGGGCCGGAGGGGAGCCATACCGACTCGCTACACTTGGATTATGTTAAGTGGGGTCATGTCTCTAAGATGTTTGAGGAGGATTGGGGGTCGGGGGGTGGAAATAGTCGTTTCAAAACAGATTCTTGCCATCTAGAATATAGTAGAGGATTGTGTTCCTTCTATAATTTTTAACCATCCTATAGTATTATATCCCTTCTACACATTTCTATAGGATGTTTTAAAAAGCTATGGAAACTTTACCCTCAACTTAAGGATTTTAGAGCAGTTTCATTTATTCATGAAGTTGTGCAGGACTTTTTTTTAAGGGGATGACTCTTATAAAAACCTCCAGCTCATAGCTAGTGTGTGCCAGGCAATAGTGTGTTCTGATGATTTAGTAATGATCCATCTTAAGTGGGAAGAGAGACTATATTGTATTTTCTAGTACATAGAGATAAATAGCTTGATCTACGCCCTGTAGTTCTCCTACAACATTAATTGTAACTTTACTGATCATGCATTGTTGAGGTGGTCTGAATACTCTGGCCTGTTTTCTCTGAAAATGTTTTACTGTGGTTTTCAGTAAGAGGGGTTCTCACATATTTATGCTTGATTTTATTTTATACACAGGAATACCTGTGCTGGTGCTGCGCAGAAGGCCCGGCAACCCACCCCAGTCTGGTCTCCACTTTTATTGAGACGTCTACTATTGCTGATTCTAAACGTCCTTGCCTCAGGTAAGCTCAAGGTCTGTAGTTATGACTGTCTTTTGCAGAGCATGTGTAGTGTACAAGAGACTATTTTTGGTTTTCACTAACCCCCAGGTATCTGCTCATAGACTGGCCACACTCTTTCCCTACTTGAGGCATATGTGCAAAATATCACCCCGCCAGTCTCACATTCAAGCAAAAGCCATAGAGGGAAGTTGGCCTTTGCAACATAATTCATATTTAAAGCAATCATACATCCTGGTTTTACCAGAACAATCCTGCATTTTTATATGATGATCCTCAGCCTCATTCTCATTTACACTCTTCTTCGGGGATACCAGAAATATCCCAGTTTCTCTGTCATCAGTCGGAGTGGTTGTTCAAGACGTGTTGCTATCCAGAATACAATTTGTTCCATTTACCAGCAACAAGCAGTCCAGTGGAAGGAGCGCTCAGTGTGATGAGCAGTGTATGGAGTGAAAAAAAGGGGAGTATGGGTAGACACTATTCAGACCAATTCTTTTACTCAAAGTGATTAACAATGCTCGCTCACTGGCAGATGAAAAACTCATTCAAAACAGGAAGAGGGAGATTTTCAAAAACACCTGAGGGATTTGGGCGCACAGGGCCCTAAAGTCACAAATGCCTACCTAATCAGAGGCAAATGGGGGAAAAATGTGACTTCTGATGCCCCTCATAATGAGGGATCCAAAAGCATCCCCAGATTGTGACATCTATTTAAATTGGACATGATCAAGCCAGAGGTGCTGGAACAATTTGTATAGGGGGGGTACTGAGAGCCATTGAACCAAATTGTAAACCCTGTATATGATGGAAACCACTTGAAGCCAGGAGGTATAGCTGCACCCGCAACACCCCACATTCCAGCACCTATGTATCAAGCCCATTAAGTCAAAGGAAAGATTCCCGTTGGCTCAGGCCCAAGGTAAGAGAAGGAAGCATCCCAAGATGACCTTTCCTCTAACCAACAATCAACTCCTCTGTCTTGCCTCAGTTACATTTCAGCCTACTCAGTGTGTTCTTAGCTAAATCTCAACCTTGGCCTGGCATAGGAAGATCAGTCCAAACCTCCTAACTGATTTTCACAATGTTATTATACACATCTTGAACAGGAACAGTGGCTAGAGATAACCCTTAGGAACCCTGCATGAGAGATCTCTTGAGTCTGGACAACAAAACCTTGTGGTTTAATGATATCAAAGGCTGCTGGCAGCTCTAAAAGAATTAGCCTGGATGCTTGACTTTTGTCCATTGCTAGGAGTAGATTAATGAGAGCAGTGCAGTCCCCAGGCTGAAAGCGAGACTGCTACTGCTCAAGATGTCTGAAGATTTCAAATGACACTATTGTTGTCTCAAACCGCCTGCTCAGTAACCTTCAAAATTTTGCATGAGGCTAGGAGTAGCTGTATAGGATATTTAGTAACTCCATCCTGTTACACTTTAGACAAGTGGCTTCCAGGTGCATGCATTATAATTGAATGACTACAAAGAGTGCACAACATCTTTCTTTATGAAACACAGACAGTAACAGATTGCTTCATGAAATGGCAAGCTTTGCCAGGGAGGGAAAGCCACTGGGAGAGTGAAAGTAATCTTGCAGCTCTGATTAACAAGCTTCCAGATGCTAGATTAATGCCTGGATCTGAAAAAGTTTGCATCAGCATAAGTTTCACAGTCACTGATAGCAGTTGGCTTTGTTGGTAACATGCTGGAGTAGAGGAAAGAGATGACTGTAATTTGTAGAAGCACACTCTGGAAACACATCACCACACCCACCACCACCTGGTGACTTCTAAATAGTGCATCATGTTTTTTTATTAGAAGTTTACATCGATACTGTTTTAGCAGCAACCAAACATCTCAAGGCTGAGATAACTTTCATTGTGCTGCCCATTTTGATCCCAGAAGTGCAGTGAGCTGTAGAATATGTACAGTTGGTTCACTTATGACCAGCTTTGTTCAAAATAACAATCTCATTAGAAGAAGTTACCAAGCCAAAACTGGTATCAATTTTAATATTGAAAAGGAAGGAAAGAACCTAAAAGTCACTGGAGAAAAATGTCACATGTAAAATGTGCTTTTAGAGAGCATGGATCTTCAGTGTAGATTTGGCTTTGAAAAGATGTGTTGAATAAGAATCACAAGAAGTTATGGTGGTGAAGGTTAGGAGTGAATCAGTGATCATCTTGTCCATGACTACATTATCGGGCATAGAATTAACTAAGAACATACTACAGTCAGTCACACTGTCACTTCAAATTTTCCAAGATGCTTTTGTGCAGAGGTAATTATTTTCTACATTTCTCCATTGCTGGTTCATCTGCCGATAGAAGGATTAGTGCAATCTAATATAGTCATACATATAATGGGGCATAACCTCGAATATGGGCAAATGGGATTATGGGAATTCACAAAAATAGTTTGCCAATATATTCGGAGGCATACCTGTTACTGTACGGCTTTAGAAAAGTGTGGGGTTTTTTTGTTTTGTTTTTTTCAGGGGGGAAGCCCCCCTTTGTCTTGCAGTCCTTTTGCTATTCTTGGAACTGATCATGTGATGAAGCATTTTCAGTTGCCTTAGCATCTTCCTCTGCAATGTTTTTCTCACGTTTGGTTATTATGTGGTGTCTCTCGATGAGATTTATCTCTGCTTTTTTTACTAAGGCAGATACCTCTGTCCGGAGAAGCAGCTTAGCTGCCTTTGCGTGCTATATATTTAGCAACACCTGCTGTTAGTTTATTGCTTAATGTTTAACAGTCCAAATATTCCTTTCTGAAGAAGAGAGATTAAACTAAAATGGCAAAAATATGGTACCATTAGCACTGCAATTTATTTCCTGTTCAAAGACAAGATTTATTGGCAAGCAGATAATAGACTGCTTTCTCCAGGCTAATTTTGATTGTACTCTCAAATGTTTGGCTGACATTATATGCACTTTGTGTGCTGACTAAGATTATGACCTGTTATCAGTTTTATGTAGCACCAGAAAGCCTTTCTACTAATCAAACAAACGGTCTTTGCTGTTAGCTTTATGAAGCTCCGAAATATGGGCAACCCTTACTATTACCTGAAGTAGGATGAAATAAGGAAGTATCCCAAAGACTGAGTGGCCAGATTGACTTATAAAGGGCACTTCAATCAGACTAGGCAAGAAGAAAATAAAATAAAGTGTCTCTATCTTCCTTGGAAAAGAACCAGAACAAAAAAATCTCCTCACAGGTGTAAGACGACAAATTACCAACAACAAAGTCACAAAAGACCTTAGTTCAAGTTTACAGTAGGCCCCTACCAGCTCTGGCTTCATATCCAGCATTAAACTCCCTCCCCCGAGGTTCCTGTTTTAAATCTGCCTCCAGTTCACTGTAACTGGATCTGAAACAGGATTTAACTTTTCTGCCTCTTCTTCAAGAGCCAGCCGGCTCTGTCACTGGAACAAACTGATAAAGTCACCAGGGAAACAATACCCCAGGATGTCGCCATCTCTAGCAATCTCTTGCCCTCTGACCTGTTATAGGGGAATAGTTCCCAACTTCCCAGAAATGGTTTCAATTCACCCCTCCGCTGCTGTAGTCCAATAGCTGTGTTATACCAGGGTAGAATGGGAGGAAGGCATGGATGGATCAGGCCTAATGATTCAAATAGCAAAGAGGCAAGGTCTGCAGATGACTCCAGTGCTCTGCCATCTGTATGTTTGGTGTTTACAGGACTGCCTGCAGTCAAATTACTAAGTATTAAGAATGAAGAGTAGTGAGGTAATATTATCTGTTGTTGGCTTTGTTCAGCAGGATCTGTCTCTGGGGCTGATTAGCACCTCCACCTGAGAAGTGAAGTCATCCCAGATTCTAATTTTATCTCCTAATCTTTAAACCAACAGTTTCTAAATAGCACTTCGCAGCCTCCGAAGTACTTTTTCCCTGAAGCTGACAGTAGCCCTGCAACAAATAATAATATAAAGTGAAGTTCAGGGGAGGAAATCCTATATTAAACAGAAAATGATTCTATATAACAATTGAAGATTGAAAACTCTTGTCAGTTTGCATACATGTCAGCCAATTTACCATCTGTGGAATCATCCCTCTGGTCTCCAAAGGTACTTATACTTGTAATTGTGGGAAAGAGTTTGTCTAATGCATTTGCTCTGCATCAGCTGCTATTTGCTCTTTTCATGTCACTGCTGGGTAGGTTTATGTAAAAATGAAAGGGACATCCCTTGACAGCACTGGCATTTGAAAAATTGTTACAATGGAAACTTTGCTTGAGGGATTTAGGGCTTTTGCATCCTTTCTGTCACAAACCACACAGTGTTTCCCTCTCCAAAAGCCACCTGTAGCCATTTGAGTTAAAAAATAAACAAAAATTAATAAACTAACTGGAGTTGTGGGTTTCTTGAACTGCTGACCATGATATTTCAGATGAGAATCAACTGACTATTTACTGAACAACTTACTGCTGACCATTGCTAGAAAAATCCCCTTGAATTTCGTCTGAGATCACACCCACTAAGGAAACTCCTGTTGCTTGGAGTCTTGTTACCCCGTGCAGGGTTCCTGTCAGATTTCACAGAGTAGGTACTTGGATGGAGACTTGCGTAGAACATCCGGAAGGCAATGTTGGGGATTCAGTAGTTTTAGGGGTTGACATGCAACTAGAGGTGATATTTTATGGTCAGGATGGAAAACTAAGGTAGTGACAGCTTAGGGTGACAACCAAAACTGAGAACATAACTTGAAACCAATGGGATTGCACAATTTAAAGTTAGTTAACAATTCCCTTGATGTTAAGATCAGAAGGGACCACTGTCCTGGGCCAGTGACCTATTCAGTGGGCCACATGGCTCCTTACATGCAATTTGCTCTATTCTTTGTTAAACTGTCATCAGTCTGATCTGAGCTGGGAAGCCCACTAGCCATGCATTGTATTGGAACATCTAGCTTTAACTGCACTGGCCACAAAGGCGTATTCAGGCTTCCATGTTGCCTCTGTTGCAGATTTCCATCACAGTGGACTCAAGGATGATGACTAAATTATTAAGAGATTTTATTTTGAAACACTTGATGCATTATTCATTATGCATTATAACTGGCTGGACAACCATACTCAGAGAGTAGTTATTAATGGTTTCCAATCCTCCTGGAAAGGTGTAACAAGTGAGGTTCCGCAGGGGTCTGTTTTGGTACTGGCTCTGTTCAATATCTGCATCAACGACTTAGATGTTGGCATAGAAAGTACGCTTATTAAGTTTGCAGATGATACCAAACTGGGAGGGATTGCAACTGCTTTTGAGGATAGGGTCATAATTCAAAATGATCTGGACAAATTGGAGAAATGATCTGAGGTAAACCGGCTGAAGTTTAATAAAGACAAATGCAAAGTGCTCCACTTAGGAAGGAACAATCAGTTTCACACGTACAGAATGGGAAGAGACTGTCTAGGATAGAATGTATGGCAGAAATCAGATCTAGGAGGTCATTAGTGGACCACAAGTCTAAATATGAGTCAACTAGTGTTGATGCTGTTGCAAAAAATAAGCAAACGTATTTGCGGATTGTATTAAATAAGGTGTGTTTGTGAGAGACACGAGAATGTCATTCTTCCGCTCTACTCTGCGTAGTTAGGCCTCAAACTGGTTAGTTAGTATGGAGTCCAGTTGCTGGGCACCACATTTCAAGTGAAGGTTATGTGGAGAAAATTGTGAGAGGTCTCAGAGAAATGACAACAAGAATGATTAAAGTGTCTTGAGTAACTATGACCTATGAAGGACGCTGAAAGGAATTGGGTGTTTAGTTATGGAAAGAGAAGACTGATGATGGGGACATGATAGCAGTTTTCAGGTATCTAAAAAGTGTTCATCAGGAGGAAGAGAAAAACTTGTTCTATGGTCTTAGCCTCTAAGATAGAACAATGAAGCATGGGTCTTATAATACGCTATCAAGGGTGAGATTTATGTTGGACCGATTTAGCGAAAAGTTCCTAACAATGTCAGGGTTGGTTAAACACTGGAATTAACTGCCTAGGGAGGTTGTGGAATCTCCATCTTGGTAGAATTTAAGAGTAGGTTAGATAAATGTCTATCAGGGATGGTCTAGACAGTATTTGGTCCTGCCATGAGGGCAAAGGACTGGACTCGATGACCTCTTGAGGTCCCTTCCAGTCCTAGAGTCTACAAATCTATGAATCTATTCAAAGTCAGACATTTGTGTAGCGTTTATATATCAGAATATCTGTTTTTCTTTCTCAAATTATGTGGCAGCATTTCAGGTTGCTAGAGCCAGGAGCCAAAGAAAAACCCTGCCCAATCTTATAATTACTTTGAAAGCTTACATACTAGAGGAACACATTTGTGAGATTGCTGGGTTGGGCTATTTTAATTTTATATCATTTCAGAGGAGAGAAATGTGGGCAGTAATGATTGTTAAGGACAGTTTCACAAGAGTGCCTTTCATCCAAAGACCCTGTAAAACAGAATAAGCTACATTTGCTATGCTCCTCTCCATTACCCAGCTTTGCGGAAAGAAGAAGCAGAAATTGGGGAACAAAGCTCTGATTCTGTGGTCAGAAGTGAGTCATTGTACTATGCTCCATGCAGGGGAGGCTCTAGGCATTTGCCGCCCCAAGCACGGCAGGCAGGCCACTTTCGGCTCCATGCTTCCTAGACACCTTACCCTGTCTACTCTGTACAGTTAAGGCTTAGTGAGCTGGTTTTGGAGGAGATTGGGTGGTAACAAGGAGTTCTGCTTTATGCCTCCCATAGAACCAGGCTGATTTCTGAGCCGAATTGTAAGCTGGAGTCAATACTTCTAAAAGCACCATTAACTCTTGTAGAGCTCCAATGCTGCCCAGTATGGGAAGGAACAGCAGCACTGCTCCTGGGCGAACCAGATGGGGAAGAGAAGCCTACGGAGCAGTGTGAAGCAGGTCTTTTATGGGGGAAATCTGCAGGTTTAGGAATAGGCTTCCCCAGTGGATCTCTTGGACCTTCTGGTTTAGTGGCTATTTGCCCCCTGCCACCCAAAACTTTTCCCCTAAGTGGAATATTAGGAAGAAATTTCCCTGAATTAATTTGCAGACTTTCCTGTTCTCTTGGGTCATGAGTTTTACTGCAGGAGCTATGGGTCTATATGATGTAACCAGCCCTGAATGCAGCAGCCTTTAGCCAATGCACAGCAACAGTACGTAAGGAGTAGCCATATCCAACTGAAGTTCCTGAGAAAGGTAGTTAGGCAGCATGCCATTGTTCAGTTGGACACCAGTTCCAGCATCCCTCCTCCTCTTGTGAAAAGGGCACATGATTTTTATTGATCATAAGAGCGTACAAACTGGCTTTTATGTCTCATCTCACCTTGAAGAGGGCATATAACACCATGCTGGGGCACTGATTGACAGGTGACTCAGAAGAAAGAGTGCATTAAATAATAACATCACTGCTTGTAGATCCACAATTTTGTTGGTCATCCATCCACATACTGACTGGTCTTACTGAGCTTAGTAGAGCTGAGAAGAAGAAAGCCAACTGTGGAGACTATAACTACTTGATTCCTCAAGGACACTAGATCTAGTTTTGCTTCCACTTTCTACCTGTAAGGTCCCCTGGGATGTTGTTGTTTTTTAGGTCACTACGGTAAGGAGAAGTTGTAGAATCCATTTGTCCATACTCAGATTCCACGGTGATGGGTGCAATATAGTAACCTAAATAGAACAGAATCAAACAACTATTGGGATCCCACTTGCCTTTCCTGTAAGATGACCTGTCATGTAAACTGCAGAAGTCAATGGGAGTTTTGCCATTGATTTCAATGGACTCAGGAATGAAAGGATCAATGCTGATTGCCTAACATACTAGGTTTCTTGTCCAACTTATAGTGCAGCTGCAGCACTTACAGTAGCAACTGTGTCTTTATTTTGGTGATGCTCCCCGAAGGAAATTTCTGATCTCTGGCGCAAAGTCGGTAGAGGTATTCTGAATGCACTAGAGAAAAGTTTCAGAACAATGTTGTTGTCATCAGTAGGTGTATAAAAGTGTTTTTGTTCCAAGATTGGTGTGGCACAGGTATATTGCAAAGGATAAGAAATTCTCCAAATCAGCTAACATTCTTAGCCTGCAAATAGGAGTTTGCAACTTTTGCTGGTAGCAAAAAGACATTAGTACTGTTAAATGGTGACTCAGAGATCCATACTGCACTTTTGAACTTACAGGAGAATTCAGAGAAACACTGAGCAGGAAGCAGTACTGGGAACAAAGCCGGATTTGGTTCTGATACGGGATGATGCTATTGTGGATTATTGGACAGGCAGAATCACTTGAAAACCTGACCTATAATTATATCAGTAGCAGCTATTGTCCTACTTCAAGGGTTTTAAAAAGTGACGCAAAAATAAATTATATACCAAAGACAAGTGGAGTATATCAGGTGTCCTTGGCAAGTGATGTAATGAAAATTAAATAAAATAAGAGCAATCTTTCATGTTTTATAGTGCAACCACTTGACCATCATTGCCATCACACTACAGACGAGAAATGAGACATTCTGAGGGCTCTTGAGCCTTATGAATGAACATTGTGAATCAGCACAGAGTGATTTAGCACAGGTGTTCCTGTAATTGGGCTGCTCTGGCAAAATCCTTAGCACATTCAATGGTCCTCAGTGTCACCTTTCCAGTTTCATTATTTCCTCCCTTAACATTTTTATGTGCTTAATTTGTTTATCCAGGTATGTTTATTTCTTGTATTAAAAAACCTTACAAAGCAGTACATTAATAATAACTACTAATAAAATGAAACAGGCCTAAGCATCTTTCATGACATTATCACTGAAGGTCTTAAAGTAGAATATGACCCCCAAGTTCATTGGCAAAGGTCTCTGCCCTGGAGAGTCAGCAATATTCATCATCTTCAAGTCTCACTAGCTCTCTATAAAGTTCCGTGAGTTGACACTAAAATATTACTATCCATTCTAAAGTGTTATCGAAAATTAGTCTGAGGGAGAAAGACCATGGAAAAAATAAAGAAGAAAAAAAGAGTTATGATGGAAAAAATGAAGGGAATGAGGGAGGAAAACCCCAGAAAGGTGAATCAGTTCTTCTAGGATGCTATTCAGTGTCTTTGATTGTCACAGCTGAGATGGGATTGGGCCATTTATTGGACTCAGAATACAGAACTTTATAGGTTACAAGTAATATGTTGAACTGAATCTGGAAATAGAACAATTAATGTTCTGCAGTTAATAAGGACTCGGGGAGAAACTCAACAAAATTTCCACCCAAATTTAGAGAACTAGGGCTTCCTTTTGTGTATTAGTCCCACAGTGCTTCACATGCTTGAAACAGAAACTTTTTACTCTCTCCCCAAAGAAGTGTTTAGACTTACAGGTTAAGGAAGCCTCATAGCAATAAGGTGGATGCCCCTATGGAGTAGATAGGTAGTATTATCTCATTTTTGCAGATAAGGAAACTGAGGCTGAGAGAGAAGAGTTAGGTACTGACCCAAACGATTAGTGACCGAGCTGGCACTAGAATCTAGGAGTCCTGGCCCTGCTCTCACAACTAGACTCATGGAAGAAAGAAACATGCCAAGGTCCAAGGGAGATATTCCGCATGCCATGCCCCTAGACCATCTGCTATGCAGCCATTTTGGAGGCCAGTAGTTACTTCTTCCAGATCAAGAGTTGTTGCTGCCAGGGACCTGAAGCTATTGGGGCTTTCAAAGCCACTTGCTTCCTAGAGCAGAGTGAGAGGCTGCCAAGTCTGCATTTGCAGGGGACCACAGGTGAGTGTTGCAACCAAGCATTGGGTGGAATCATTTCACCAGTTACTTGGGGTTACCAATCTGATGCTTTCCCAGACATCAAGAACCAATAGCAGGAACCATGAGGACTACACATTTCAAATTGATCCCTGATTTGAGATTCACTCTCAACATGGGCGGTGTGTATAATAGGCCAGGGAAGGTTCTGCCTTCCCTGGCTGCAGCTGCTCCCATGGGGTGCTGGTCTGGGCCTGCTCCAGCCTGAAGCCAGCTGGTGCGGCTGGGGCTGCTCTGGCCCCAGGGGGGCTCAAGGGTCTGGCCGTGGTGGGTGGGGCCTTATGCATAAGGGGTGGGGCCGTAGGGCTAGCCTCCCCAAAGTGGGGGTCCACCCGCTGCCATGATTCTCAACCCCAGAACACACATGTGAATCACTCCTGTTCTTCTCACCTGGTTGCTGGGCCAGTGCCTGGTCTCCAGCCAGTCCCACACACCCTGCCTTGCCCACAGCCAGCCTCACACCCCCTGGCTCCAGCCAACCCCACATCCCATCTCCAACCAGTTCCGCATCCCCTGCCCTGCCCGAAGCCAGCCAGCCCCACCCCCCCATCTCCAGCCAACCCCTGCCTACCCCCTTGCCTGAAGCCAGCCAGCCCCACCCCCCATCTCCAGCCGGCCCCTGCCGCACCCCTTTGCCCAAAGCCAGCCAGCCCCACACCCTGTCATGTTATTCATTTATTTTCGTTAAATATGTAGACTAAATAATGAAATTAATAAATTTTCAAGCCAAATGTATATTAATGCTACTGAACAATGCCACATTATGCTGTATTCATTTTTGAAAGTTTATAAATAAGTGATGCCTTTGTTCAGAGGCCTTTGGAATTGAGCACTTTAAATAAAGAAAGGAATGTTATTGTTGACATAGCAGCAATGTACAGAAACTGGTGTAAAGATACAATAGTAGAAGAATATGGATCAAAACATCCTGAAATGTGTATCGGTGACTAGTAAAATTCATGTTATTTAAGTAGAAAAGCATTTTTTATCCTTTCAGTTGACAGAGGGGGGGGGGAAGCTATAAGGAAGACATGATGTTGTAAGACTTGTTCAGCATGAATAGGTGTGAGAACTGAGGTGAAAATGGTATATCACTAGCTGAAAATTCTTAGTTAGCAAAAGTCTGACATGATCTCTTCCCTTTACCCTTCTCACAAAAAACCTCTCAACGCCTTTAAGCTGTTTGTTTTTGTTCAGAACAAATAACACAAGATACAATACAGTACATACATACACAAACATCTTAGAGAAAGGAGTGGAAACTCTCAAAGGTTAACAGAATAAGAGCAGCATACATTTATTTTCACAATCAATGTCAGACCCTTTATTTTTCACCTTGCACCAGTTGATTGATAGAGATGTGTCAGAATTTCCCCAGTCTGCCCCTATTCCAACGCTAGTTATTCCAGGACTGCCTCCTAGAGAGAGGTTGAAGGCTAAAAACTCACTACTGGATTTCAAACACCTTAGTTTGTTCACAAGTGTTTGGAGCTGGAGTTTTGGTGTGGATTGCTTTTGAAATAGGACTACGTCAGAAATTTGCATCCATAAGTCCTCCACCTAAACCCAGCATTTGAGGTGTTACTGGCTAGGGGTATAGTCTCTCCTCCCTATTTCTACCACGTGAGCTAATGGAATAACTGACAGCAGTAATAAGCTGTTATCCTCTGTGTGGACCTGTTACTAGAGAAGTATGGAGATATACCCTTTCACCAATGGATTTCACAGCTGTTTGTTAGACAGATCCTCAGGAATAAAGGGTTCAGTTCCAGGTTCTGTAGAAGAGTGTGCTCTGGTGGTCACAGACTCTTCTTCCCCTGCCTGCCCCCCTCCCTTGCTGCTACCCACCATTGTCTCCTACCAGTTCAACCTCAGCCCTGATCCTCACCATGCCCACCGCCAACTGTGATTCTCACCTCTCTGGCTCCTACCTGCCCCTGGACCCAACCCAGCATGGCTCCTGCTGAATCTGACAATGCTCCATTCCCTGCATCGCCCAGTTTCTTTTCTTCCCTTCATCAAATGCCAATCCAAACAATAACTCATTCTGCCAATACTATCCATGTCCCTCATCTCTGTTCCTATCCTCTTCCCTCCAAAGCTCCTGCCCCTTTTCTTCCTATCTCCCCCATCACCTGCAGCTAGCTCCCTTTCCCCCAGGCTCCTCTTCCCCATTCCTCGGCCCTCTGCATGTGCATCAGGCTGTTTCTGCCCGAACAATGGCAGAGTGAAACATGAGAGAACAGGAGAGACCGTCTCCCTGCCCAGTTCCTGTGCCTAGCATCACAGAGGCCTGCAGCAGCCAGCAGAAGCAATTGCAGGGAAAGTTCTCTCAGGCCCTGCAGTCCTGCCCGGCCCAGCCTCTGTGGGTATGGCACATACACTGTGCAGCTCGACATAGCAAGAGTGAGGGGTTGGAGCATGCTCAGTGCAGATGGAATCTTTGGAGAATTTTACCTACAAAGTTCTAACAAACGTCTACTGAGCATGTATGAATTGAGATTTTTCAGAGGCTTAAAATTTAACAAATTTTAGTTAATTTTTATGATGATGGCAAAAGGCACATCCCTGACTTTGGGGTGACCCGTCTACCAAATTTCAAGTCCCTTCTCCAAAGCATGGAGGCACAAGAACTTCTCAATGAAACAGTGATTAGAATTTTTGAAATGTGGAGAAAACATTTTCCCCTAACCTCATTCTCAGAAATGTCTAATCAGTTTCTGCTGAGCTGAAACTTTACAAAAATGTTGAGCTCAAGCAGACACCCAGAAGGAAACATTTAAACCTGAACAGTTGAATTTGGCAAAGTTATAAGCAAACAAAAACAAGTTCTTATAAAGGAAAGTGTGGCGCAACCTTAACTATAAGAATCAATGCCTGTATTGCCTGTAATTCAGCTTTGTTTCCCAAATATACAGATCAGAAAGATTTTACTCAGTTTAATATGAAATAATACTCCCTGCAGTAAGTGAAACTTCTGTCAAATTCTACAAATAGCTCTGTTTACTGCTGTCCTAGACAGAATGGAAAATGTCCAAATCTCAGAGTCTGAAGTTACTCACACATTAGACAGCCTCAGACATTTTCCTGCCCCTGATGTCTTCCTGTCTTAAGGAGCCACCTGTTCTGCCTTTATCTGGTCCTGTCTGCACTTCTTTCCCATCACTTCTATACAGTGTTCTTGTTGCCAGACATATAAGAATGCAGGGGTCTGTAGAGAGAGAAAACGGAACTCAGTTAAAATCATACGGATTAATCTGTGGTCACCTGATTTCACTGAGTCCTGAAGATAAGCAAGTTCAGTAAAAACCAATAGAAGCTCAACAGTCACCACACAATGAGGTTCCACACTGGTGTAACTTGGATCAGAATCAGGCAGAAACTGGGATCTCTTCCTATACAGGGAATAGGAGACATCACAGGACCTAAGGCCCAGACCCTCAAAAGTATTTAGGCACTACCACTCATTAGTTTCACTGTAAATTAGGTGCCTAAATAGCTTTGAGGATATGAGTCTAAGTCACTCTGAAATGACAAATGTCGAATCATTAATGGTAACCACTTCAGATGACCAATAGAAAAATAGCCAGACCTGTGTTCAAGCAACATCTCACCTGGTTACCAGGGAAGAGTCTATTTTATATTCACATCCATATTTGTCATGTGAAGTGGTTACCATTAATGATTCAACATTTATCATTCCGGAGTGACTTAGACTCATATCCTCAAAGCTATTTAGGCACCTAATTTACAGTGAAACAATGAGTGGTAGTGTCTCTCTCTCTATATATATACATACACACACACACACACACACAATGGCTACTTTTCAAGAAGATGTGATGGAGTTGGGTGTGCAAAATATACAATTGTCTATGTCGAGCTAATTTTGTACATGTGTGTGCATGGTTTTCATGCACATATTTGAAAATAAATGGCCTAATTTTCAGAACTCCCAATGAAGTCAAAAGGAGATGCTGGTGCTTAGGCCTTTAACCCATCGCATTTTTTAACTAACCTATAGGTTATCTGTAGAGAGGCACAAAACAAAAAACTAAAAGGGGATAATTATACTGACCCCTCCCTTGTAAAACTCTTTGAGGTCTATGGATGACATACGGTATAGGAGATAGGTATCATTATTATTCAGAAAAGGACCTATTATAAGAACAGTGACACAAACAGTTAAAAAACTAAAAAACTCTGCTAAGGAATATGAGTGAGAAAAACAGCTGTGAAGAATTCCCTGTTGGCAAATGAATGACTGCAAATCGCATACAACTTAATTCGTAACCCAGACCCTGGAAGCCATCCTGCCTTGATTTAAAAGGGAAAGACTGCACTGGAAGGCTTTTGGCCTGGTCACAAACAAATCCAGATTTTGTGAATTAACATGAGGGCTTGTCAAATTGTAGTTAATCAGCTATTTTATTGCTGGGACCTCAATCTCAGGACTGGTTTAAAAGCAAATAAATACATAAAAATGTAGGATGTCAGCTATGTGACACGTGCCCAAAGTTGTCTCCTATTAAACCCATCACTGAGGCAATAAGCTTGTTCCTCCTTAGTGTCTGTAAATAATCAGGAGGCACCCATTGTGTTAGACTCAACTGTCAGCGACATCAAGCTCCCTCAGCAACCAGGAAGAAGTCATGTCATGTGTTTTGTAGTTTAAAATCACTCCTGATTTCAGGGAGAAGCAGCAGGAGCTGCTACATTTTTCTGTGTCCGTGCAGAAAGATGATAGTTTAATTATTCTCTCCTGTCCTTCCAGTCTCCTCAAGATGGGACATAGTTGGAGGCTAAGGAAACCAAGAGAACCTATAGCTAGACCAGGCCAGCTGAGCGCAGGAGTCCAAAGGAAAGGGGAAGTTGTGTTTGGGACAGACCATGTTCCAGTGAGTAGGGTGTTATAGCAGAAATCAGGATTCTTGGGCTCTGTTCAAGGCTCTGACATTACCTTGCTTGGAGACCTTTGGGAAGTCATTTCACCCTTCTGTGCCTTGTTTTCCTATTTCTCGCCCTCATTCCAACAAATCCTGGAACCTGTTTCCCCTTTGAAGTCTCCTGGGGTAGGTGGGAACTTGTGTATTACCACCTACATTGGTGTTTCTTAATCTTTCCAGACTACTGTATCCCTTTCAGGAATCTGATTTGTCTTGCATACCCCCAAGTTACATCTCACTTAAAAACTACTTGCTTACAAAATCAGATGTAAAAATACAAAGTGTCACGGCACACTATTACTGGCAAATTGATTATCTCAGTTTCCCCATGTAAATTATAAAATAAATCAACCTGAATATAAATATTGTACTTACATTTCAGTGTATAGTATATAGAGCTGTATAAACAAGTTATTGTCTGCATAAAATTTTAGTTCGCACTGACTGCACTAGTGCTTTTTTATGTAGCCAGTTGTAAAACTAGAAAAATATCTAGATGAGTTGATGTACTCCCTGGAAAACCTCTGTGTATCCCCAGGGCTGTATGTACCCCTGGTTGAGAATCTCTGACCTACATCCTCTTACTCTGATGCCTTCAGGAAGGGTTGGATGACTCACCCTATCCTGAGATATTCAAAAGGCCTCAGGTGGCTTCTTTTCCTTCTTGTGTCTTCAGTCCTGAAGGTTGCCACCTTGGTTGTAAGAGACCAGCCTTTATTCCCCTGCATCCTGCAGCAGTATGGAACAGAAGGCTCTTGGTCCACTACTGCTGGCTAACTGAATTCTGGGGTAGAACCAAACTATGTGTCATGGCCAGACCTAGTAGGTGGAATCAGAGTCTGCAGTCATGAGTCAGGAATCAAGAGTCTGCTGGGTAGGGATATCAGGAGGTCAGAAGCAGGAGACTAACTGGAGGTCAAGAATCACAAGTCTGATGCCAGGAGTCAAGCCAGGTCAGAATGCCAGGAAATCAAGCCAGGGAAGCACAAGGCATACACAGTCCAGAGCATGGTGGAATCCAGTTGTTCAGACAGCTTCCTGTTCCTACTGCTGGCTTAAGTAGGGTCAGCAGGCCAATCAGCTGCTCTGGTACTCCGCCAGTTGGAGTTCAGGGGTCGAGCCTTGCACTGGGGGCTGGGCTTCATGGGTCCCAGGTAAGCTATTGCCAGCAGGCTGCCAGGTGGAGGCCTTGTAAGCCTGGATTAGAGACCCCTAGGTCATAATGCTAGGGAAACTCCTGTGTTGCTAGGTGAACTTTGTGGTTTTCTTATGCATGTATGACCTGAGCTGTAGCACCTGTATTTCCCTAAGCATCATGCAAGACGGACTAAGGGTCTTGCTGGATTTTTTTTTCCATTACAACATTTATTAACTATCCATCCATCAGCAGACTTGCAGATTAGCTATGCCTCATTTAATGTGACTTTCTGTCTATCCAGGCACTAATACGCCCCCCATCGCTGAACTATCTGAGTTCCTCACACCTCTTAATTTATTTTACCATCCCAAAATCTACTACTATCCCCATTCTGCAGAAAGAAAACTGAGGCACAGACAGGTTAAATGGCTTGCCCAAGGTTGCAGAGGAAATCTGTGGCAGAGCCTAGGAATTGAACAGACCTCTCCTGCATATTAACCTACAGGACCATCCTTTCCCCCCTTTACCATTCTCTTTTGCCTGTTGTTATTAGGCATACCCTATGTATGGTTAAAGGAACCAAAAGAGTCAGAAAACTCAGCCAATTATTCACTATGTGTTAGATAAGGAAGTACAGCCTGCAAAACCAATCATTAGACTAGGCCCTGGCCCATATGTGCTAGTCCTCTAATTTTCTGTGAATGGCTTCCGCTGCAGGTGATATACAATATACTCATTATAGACAAGGTGGATCTAATTTCCATTTTCTGATACACTTCCACTACCCTGCAGTCACACGGCCACTGCATTGCCTCTCCATTTCATGAGCACTCCTTAGTGAGGAGATACAGAGTGTATCTTGGCATGTACAGAGACCTGAATGACCTCAGAACTTCTTTCATACTATACTGGCTGTGAACCAGGGCTGAGTTCCTTTCAGGTCTGTGAGCAGAGTGCCCTTTCAGCCAACTGAAACACAGCTACTACCTTAAATCAGTGGTTCAGAACATGCCTTGACTTTTTGTTGTGTGTTCTGATGAACTGGGTGCCTGATGTATTACATTCTTTCCTATTGCACTACTGTGTTTTCCATTTTTTCCTGATATTAACTACTCGTAGTCCAAGCAGCCTAAGTCCAAAGACTTTTTTTTTAACCCTTAAACCTTTCTAATTTCTGTAACCCCTCTCAGGAGCACTCAGGTTACCCTGGTTGCTTTATAATATCCACATTGACTTGGGGTGCTCTAATAAGAGTAAAAGGCAGGCTGAAATAGGCAAACCAGACTAGTAAACTCTCATATGAATTACCTGGGGATGTCTTCTGGCAGCCTCCAGTACTGGTCTGCTTTACCACCCCCGGATACAGCCATCACAACACCTATCATGGCAGTTCTATTACTTTGCAGTTTAGAAGCAGCCCCTCCAGACTCAGGTGCTGAGACTCCACCAAAAGTATCCCACAATCCCACAGGCCAATTTCCTTTGGTCCCCCCCTTTATAAAGATTTGCCAGTTGACTCCAATGAAATGGAAGCAACCCCTCTCATTGTAGTGCTGCAGCGCGGCAAGTCAGCGTTTAACCCCTGTATTGTTTTCTGACTGCCCAGCTGAAAACACACCTTCGGAGAACCTTCTACATTTGCAATGGAGACCAAACAGAAGAAGTCCTTTGCAAAGTGCGCTGTTAGTTAATCTCTGGCACGAGGCCAGCAAAACAGCGGATGTTACTGAGAATGCCAGGAATGACCATGCATACCAGCAAAGAGCGAAGATGCTAGCAATGTTAGAAATTTACCAGACTGGGGACCAGATTAAGCAGCTCAGGATCAAGTACCAGAAAACCAAGGACCAGAATACCACCTCGGACAGCTCATCAATGTCATGCCTGTTTTCTGAGGCGTTTGACTGGATGCTGGGAACTGCGCTGAACACTGAGCCAATGGCAATGCATGATGACTTGATCAGTCAGGATGGTGACTTGCTGGCCCCAAAATCCAGCAAGGGAGCCAGCAGCATGTGCTGAATGAGGCCAATGAAGTGACTCTGCTGCTGACACTGCGCCCAGTGGAAGCTTTGACATTGGAGCTGCTGCAGCACATCCTGGGACTGTACTCAGAAGAGCTTTTTTTGATGCCCCTCTGAGGGACAACCTGCCATCAAACCAGCAGCAAAAATGGAAGGGACAGAAGCCGCCCCAGAGCCTAGTAAATTTCTGGCTCTGTTTAATGTTTATTAATACAGGAATGGGAGTGATTTCCCCCATTCTATGAACCAATGCAAAAGTTATTGCAAGTCTTGGCTAGCAGCACATATCCACTAATGGCAGATTATATGCCAGCACCTTGAAAATGAATTCTTACTGGAAAGGTGCATATTTTTGCTAGAACAATGAGGAGCTCGGTGGCACCTTAAAGATTAACAGATTTATTTGGGCATAGGCTTTTGTGGTTATAAAACCACTTCTTCAGATGCATGGAGTGAAAGTTACAGATGCAGGCATTATGTACTGACACATGAAGAAAAGGGAGTTACCTCACAAGTGGGGAACCAGTGTTGACAGGGCCAATTCAATCAGGGTGGATGTAGTCTACTCCCAATAATAGATGAGGAGATGTCACTTCCAGGAGAGGTAAAGTTGCTTTTGTAGTGAGCCAGGCACTCCCAGACCCTATTCAAGGCCAAATTAATGGTGTTAAATTTGCAAATTAATTTTAGTTCTGCAGTTTCCCTTTGATGAAGAGACTTCGGATATTAGGAATGGTAACGTACAAAAGCCAGTAGGAGAACGCTTCAATCTGCCTGGACATTCTGTAACAGATTGAAAAAGTAGCCATACTTGAACAAAAAAACTTCAAAAACAGACTTCAAAGAGAAATGCAGAACTAAAATTTTCCCCTTCCTGTCTCTTTTATTCTTTGCTTTCCCCAAAAAAATAAAGGAGAGAGAGAGAAAAATAAAAAAAACTGATTGTTTTCATATTGTGAAAACCAAAACAAAATGAAAATCTTCAATCTGAAATGAAATGAAATTACCATTTTTATTTTGTTTCAATTAAAATAATTCCAAGAAAAATATTGAATTAAATGTAAAAAATGCATTTATGTTCATGCAACATACTTAGCTGGGGGTCGGTTGAAAATATTCCACTGAAACTTTTTTTAACAAGAAATTGGGGTTTTTTTTATTGAGGAAATCAAATATTGTGGAAAGTATCTGTTTGCCTTGAAAAAAATTGAATTTTCCTCACAAATGGAAAGTCTCCAGTTCAAAAATATTGAGCTGAAAATGTTTTTTGGCTGAAAATTTTCAGTTGTCCAAAGCTGAACATTTTGGGGGGATTTTCCATGAAAAGTTGAAATTTTTTGTGGGAACACCCCCATCCTCCTCCATTCTCCTATCAGCTTCAATACTTGCTTTTCCCCACACCAACTTTAGCACCCATCACATGAAAATCGGTTTCTTCTAAAGTGTTTCAAGTTGGACAGCCAAAATCAGAGGCACCCAACATCACAAGTCCTTCATTGAAATTTCAGGCCAGTAATTATAGAATATTTTTCATAAAAGGCTACCCTGATATTCCCATGCCTGGACAAAACATATCCATGAACTTGACACTTTTGTGTGTGAGTGTTTTGTTAAAAGCAACTGTTTAATGGAAAATAAATTTTACTGCTAATGAAATTATTGTGTGCCAGGAATTTTCCCAGTTTTTAGAAGCTGAAATGATGACTTTGACTTTGCACATTTTAAATGTATTTTTCTATTTTTATTATTCTGCCATGACACACAACCAGCTTCAGTTATAAACTGGGCATGCACGGTGTTATGACACTTGCCAAATGTAGCAAATCTTTTCAGTGTTGCATGTGGAGGATGAATGTAAAAGCTATGCTGTAGAAAGAGACAATGTCTGCCATCTTTGATTGACTTGTTGGGAAACCTGACAATGATGCTAGGGGCTCCATCTCCCTCTGTTAATCCCCTACAATACATGGGGAAGACATTGATTGGCACATTTACAAAATAAAGTATCCATCAGTTATGCATATTAGACAGGTAAAGAAGTGTGGGAAATAAAAACTTTCCCCCACTACTCTGTTCTAAAGATAATGAGCTAGAGCCTCAACTGCTGGGAACAGATTTCAGTGGAGCAATGCTGATTTACACCAGCTGAGGATCTGGTCCTGTTTCTAAGGGATGTACTGCACTCTTTACAGAAAAGGCAGCCTAAAGCCTGTCATTTTGTCAGGGACCGGGGCATTCTCACTTTGCTTTCCCTTTCCCACTTGCCTCTCTCCCAGTAGCCACATACAACAGTGCTTCACATGGGCTGCTTTCAAGTTCAGTTTAGATTCATGTCACAATGGAAGCAGTTAAGAGTCCTGATTATTGCCAGCACATGTCGCCCCATCACCTAGAGCAGTGCCTTCCTACTGTGTGCTTTTCTTACGTCCTCAGGGCTCACTTCCTAAGAGCTGCCATATCAAATTACACCACTGGGGTTTCTAGACAGCATCCTGCCCCTGGCCCTGGTGAATGCCTCAGTCTTCTCCATTGCAGCTTCCAAATACTTGTGCAATACTTGAGAAGAGGGGAAGAAAGAGGACATTCCCTACTGACCACCACAGGTGACAGGTTTACATCTTGAAGCATGAAATTTTATTATCTTTGCCATTGTCTTAGCTCGTATAACAACGTATGTTGTGAATAACCATTACATTATCCAAAGCCGGCCACACTATTTGACTTAATGGTCTCCTGTGGCAGTAAATTCCGGAGGCTGACTACAGGCTGCACAAAGTCATATTTCTCTGTATTTGGTTTAAATTGAATGTCCTTTTCCTTTAAATCAGTGCCCCATTGTCCTCCTGGTATGGAGCAAAGTTACAGACAACGACTGATCAGTTCCTATACCTCAGCTGTGTCCCCTGCCACTTTTTTCCTTTCCATGCTAAAATAACTGTCAGCTATTCTGACTGCTGCAATCTCATTTCCACTACCCTTTTCCAGCATCATTTCAAACTCTGCTATTTGGCTTCTAGGTATTTAAGGCCCAGTGGGATCACATGACTAATCTAACCAGCTCAGTCTTACTCACAAAATACTTGGTAGTCACTTCCTATCAGCAATCAATTGCAATGCCACTTTTCCCAGGCTTTGTTTTAGTCAGATGCTCTGAGGCAAACCTGCAGAAATTGCTTCCATCCTCCCTGCATGGCCCTGATTGTGTCAATGCTTCAAAGTGGTGTGCGCATTCCAGGAATCTATGGAGCTTCATGCACCATCTGATAAGGGTGACATTGATATTACTCTACTAACATTTCTATGGAAGCCCCCGGCACTCTCCCTTCCATTCTTTTAAACATGAGATAATAATTTCAGCTGACAGCTGTATTTCGGGATTTTTTCTTCAGGAGAGGAACTCAATGGCATTTCCATCAAAAAGATTCTTTAGACGCGGCAGCCGAGAACCACAAGCAGCATGTGCAGAGTAGTACATGTCAAGGGAGAATAATTTAAACACAAAAGTGAGGTAGCCATGTGCAAAGACAGTTGAGTCTCATGGGGCAGATGTTGGAGACGGGAGATAGGAAATAGCACTTGTTCAGAAGAAACCATTTAAAAGGCGTTTGGCCTCTCCATTAGATACCCACTAACTTATCTCACCGCTCTCTCCCAGCTTCACATTTTAAAATGGTTGGTCTAGGATATCAATGGACCAATGATTTCTCAACTGGGGATCTGCCCTATGCATTTCTGATGCAGCTGGGACCCACGTCTCAGTCATAGGCAGGGGCGGCTCTAGACATTTCGCCGCCCCAAGCAGGGCGGCATGCCGCAGGGGGGGGGCTCTGCCAGTCGCCGGTCCCGTGGCTCTGGTGGACCCTCTGCAGGCGTGCCTGCAGAAGGTCCACCGAAGCCCTGCCTGCCGCCCTCCTGGGGACTGGCAGAGTGCCCCCCACGGCATGCCGCCCCAAGCACGCGCTTGGCATGCTGGGGCCTGGAGCCGCCCCTGGTCATAGGAAATTGGTGCTGTCTGTCAAAAGCTTAGGGGGAAGGCCAGCCAGATTCACTTCCTTTGGTGTCAAAATACAGTCACCTCTTTCCTATAACATTCAGTTGTATCTAGTTTTGGCTGGAGTGCCAATGTTAAAAGCTCGTCATGCCCTTTAGGAAAACATCTGACTTTCTGGCTGTGCCTACCTTATTGCTGCTGGTAATTTTGCTATTACCCTGTCGTGAGGTGAACCAGCTAATCTGTAAAGTTCTGTCATCGAAGGCCCAAGGAGTGCCTTGTTTCTGAGTTAGATTCTCTCAGCTAAAGCTTTTGTCAGCGTGCACACCACAGGGGCTGATGATGTTACAAAGAAGGATTTGTCTGATGTGTGGTGTTCTTTTATCTTTCATAAGCCAGAGGATGCTAATTCATTTTGGCTCTCTGCAGCCTGATGTACTGACTGTGCTCACAGTGGTCAACACTAGAGTTTTAGTTCTTACCATCTTAGATTTCATTTTTCACTTATACCTCTGCTTATGAAATTGATTTTCTTTCCCCTCTCCTGCATCAGCATCAAGATGGGCCAAGGAGGTGCTGTTCAGATCTGGATCAGGCTTAGGCTAGGTTTTCAGACTAGAGTTCAATGCCAAATCTAGGCTGAGTTTGAATGAAATGGAACCAAAATCGTATAAGCCAGGGGTTGGCAACCTTTCAGAAGTTGTGTGCTGAGTCTTCATTTATTCACTATAAATTAAGGTTTCATGTGCCAGCCTTACATTTTAACATTTTAGAAGGTCTCTTTCTATAATCTATATTATATAACTAAACTATTGTTATATGTAAAGTAAATAAGGTCTTTAAAATGTTTAAGAAGCTTCATTTAAAATTAAATTAAAATGCAGAGCCCCCGGACCGGTGGCCAGGATCCAGGCAGTGTGAGTGCCACTGAAAATCAGCTTGTGTGCTACCTTCTGCACATGTGCCATAGGTTGCCTACCCCTGATATAAGCACTAGATTTTTGCCTTTTGGGGCCATAATCTTGTAAGAACAGCTATTAACATCAGATGGCAGTTGCCTCTAAATCAGAACTGGAAAATAGATTCTTTCCAGTTCTAAATCCTACCAGGAAGGAAAAACTGGGATGAGCTCAGATACAGGAATCCATCCAAATTATGAAGAGCTTTGCATTCAAGAGCCTAGTTTTGGCAAATTTGCTCTTGAGTGTAAATGTTAGCTTCCTTGGTACCTTCCTTAGTTGGATATCATCAGGCAGGGCAAAGGGCCAGTGCTTTGTAACAGGGATTCAGCTCTTCTGCTGCAGGACAAGGAACATTTTTGGTGTGCCCCATTGGTTCAGTTGTATCATTTGTCCCATGGGCCTTCTTTTGTAAGTATTAAGCCTCCAAAATGTGCCACTGCTCAGTGTTTAAAAGATGCAAAATAAAGATCCTAGCAGCATTGATTCTAAAAAGACATGATGAATAAAAAGGATTTTAGTGAGATCTTTGGGATATGTGATCATTCTAGGATATCTTAGCTATTTCTGTTACATATAGTCAGAAAGCATTTGACAAGGTCCCTCACCAAAGGCTCTTAAGGAACCTGTGTAGGCATGGGATAGAGGGAAGGGCCTCTCATGGATCAAGAACTCATTGAAAGATAGGAAATCAAGGTTAGAAACGAATTGTCAGTTTTCACAATGGAAAGAGGTGAACAGCGGGGTCCTCCAAGGATCTGTACTGGGAGCTGTTCTGTTCAACACATTCATTAATGATTTGGAAAAGGGGATGAACAGTGAAGCGGAAAAGTCTACAACTGATACAAAATTATTCAAGATAGTTAAGTCCAAAGCAGTCTGCAATGAATTACAAAAGGATCTCACAAAACTGGGTGATTGGGTAGAAAAATGGCTGATGAAATTCAGTGTTGATAAGTGAAAAATAATGCACATTAGAAAACAATCCCAACTATATATATACAATGATTAGCTGTTACCACCCAAGAAAGAGATCTTGGTGTCACCATGTATAGTTCTATGTAAATGTCCGCTCAATGCGCAGCAGCAGTCAAAAAGGCTAACAATATGTTAGAAACTACTAAAAAAAGGGATAGAAAATAAGACAGAAGATATCATAATGCTACTACCTAAATCTATGGTGTGCACCCACAGTTTGACTATTCTGTCCAGTTCTGATCACTCCACCTCAAAAAAGGATATAGTGGAACTGGAAAAGATTCAGAGTAGGGTTACAAAGATGATCAAAGATATGGAACAGCTTGCATATGAGAAAAGACTAAAAAGCTTGGGGCTATTCAGCTTAGAAAAGAGACAATTATGGGGGGATAGCATAACAGTGTATAAAATTACGAATGGTGTAGAAAAAGTGACTAGAGAAGTGTTATTTATCCTTTCCCACAATATAAAAACTAAGACTCACCTGATAAAATTAATAGGCAGCAGGTTTAATATAAACAAGAGGAAGTACTTTTTTCACACAATGCACAACTAACTTGTGGAACTCATTGTCGTGGGATGTTGTGATGCCCAATAGTGAATGGATCACTTGATGATTACCTGTTGTGTTCATTCACTCTGGAGCACCTGGCATTGGCCACTGTCAGTAGACAAGATACTGGTCTAGATGGACCTTTGGTCTGACCTAGTATGGCCGTTCTTATGTTCTTAAAGTATAATTGTGTTAAGAAAAGAACGAGATTAGTTCATGGAGAATAGGTTCTTCAATGACTATTAGCCAAGATGGTCAGAGATGCCACCCCATGGATCATTCCATAATTACTCTATTCCCCTGAAGTTCTGTACAGGCCACCAACAGAGACAGGACACTGGCAATATGGACCATGGTCTGACCCTGTATGCAGCTCCTATGTTCTTAACTTTCTTGTCTTAAAACTGCTACAAGAATTTTCACAAGCTAGTAGATATGAATGAATAATTAATCAGACAAGAATGATGTTTTTATCTGAGTTACACAAGTCACACAGCATGCTTAATTACACTCCATTAACTGAGCATCAAACTGCAAAATGCCAATTCAGAATGGTCTTAGAGAAGTAGTGAGGAGGGCTTTAAAGTAAGTTTGAAGGGGGCAGGTGAGCAAAGCCCACAGATAAGTGGAGAACATGGAGACCTGGGAGATGGGTCGGAAACAAGAGGGAGCATGGGCTATAACGGTAGAGAGAAAGGAGGGTCAGGGCAAAACTGGGAGGCAAGATCAAATCAGTATCTTA
>NC_133769.1:349229395-349430364 GCF_003597395.2 Chelonoidis abingdonii
GTTAGGCCTCAGCTGGAGTATTGTGTCCAGTTCTGGGCACCGCATTTCAAGAAAGATGTGGAGAAATTGGAGAGGGTCCAGAGCAGAGCAAAACGAATGGTTAAAGGTCTAGAAAACTCGACTTATGAAGGAAGGCTGAAAGAATTGGGTTTATTTAGTTTGGAAAAGAGAAGACTGAGAGGGGACATGATAGCAGTTTTCAGGTCTCTAAAAAGGTGTCAAAAGGAGGAGGGAGAAAACTTATTCATCTTATACTCTAAGGATAGAACAAGAAGCAATGGGCTTAAACTGCAGCAAGGGAGGTTTAGATTGGACATTAGGGAAAAGTTCCTAACTGTCAGGGTGGTTAAACACTGGAATAAACTGCCTAGGGAGGTTGTGGAATCCCATCTCTGCAGATATTTAAGAGTAGGTTAGATAAATGTCTATCAGGGATGGTCTAGACAGTATTTGGTCCTGCCATGAGGGCAAAGGACTGGACTTGATGACCTCTTGAGGTCCCTTCCAGCCCTAGAATCTATAAATCTATGAATCTATGAAAGTATCCTGTAACCCTCACACACAGTTCTCTCTGTGAGTGATAAAGACATGGGTAGAGTATTCTTGCAGTGCAATGTTGTGCGAATGTATAGTGTAAAATAACAGACAATCTAATTCCAGGGACTTCAGCTGGCTTTTGGAATGCAAATTTCAACTGTCAGATCTTAATTAAAAAGTACCAGTCAGCACTATTTAAAAAGTGGAAGAGAACTAAGTGGTAGGTTGTTGGGGAAAATGTGCAACTTGCCTTCTAAATGCAGTAGGTAGGGTGACAGGTATGCAATTACCATCACATCAAGTGAAGGACAAGAAACAGACTACAGTTCCTGAAGGGGTGGAGCATCAGCAATTTTCAGTGTGGCAAAGGGGTTCTTCAGTCAGAGTTAATTTATAATTCCCTTTATTTCAAAAGAGAATCTCCTTTTATGTTGAACCTCCCTGAACCTTAGAAAGTGGTGACATTTGCTGGGTTGAGTTGTTACATGAAGAGGTTGGCATTAACACAAATGCACATGCTTCCTGTGTCAGTTAGAGCTGAGTTTGAGGCATTGCATTGTGCTCAGGTGTTTATCCGCCTTTGTACTGAAATACATTACCTTTCAGCTACCTGTAATCTCCCACTCGGTATACAGCGCAGCAAAGGGACTGATCCAAAGGCCATTAAAATCAGTGGCTCTAAGTAAAGAACTTTCATCAACAGCTACTAGTTAAGCAGATTTAGGGTGACCAGACAGCAAGCGTGAAAAATCAGAACAGAGTGGTGGGTAATAGGAGCCCATATAAGAAAAAGACCCCAAAATCGGGACTGCTCCTATAAAATCGGGACATCTGGTCACCCTAAGCAGATTTGAGGTTTTAAGTGGGTGGTACTCCCGCTTCCCCAATCTCCCACCTTAGTAAAGTGTAGAAATTCTAAGTCATAGAGCATATTGCATGGCCTGTGAAAAATCCATCAACATGTTCCATGCAGGACTGCACAAGGACAATATTCTTTTTATTGCAGTAGCGCCTAGAAGCTCCAGTCCTGGATCAAAACACCATTGCGCTAGATGCTGCACAAACACAAAACAAAGATAGTCTCTACCCCTAAGAACTTACAATGAAAGTAATAATAATAAATTAGATCCTGAGACAGTGTAAGTCGGCATTGACGGCAGTGAGGTGGTGCTGATTGATGCCAGCTGAGACGTTGGTCTAATACATAGTCAATTAGAATTTGAGCTCCATATGCGGAGTATCACATCATGATTCACAAAGAAGCAATAGATTCTCTCTCTTTAGCTCTGGTGAGACTCCACATTCACTTCCAGCACTTCCTTCCCAGAAAGATACAGACAAATGGGAGGGAGTTCAGTGACAAGCAGCAAAAAAACTTGGGAGCCTGGTTCATGAGGAAAGCATGAATGATGGTTCAGACACTGGAAGTGGGGACTGTTAAGTGTACAAGTCATTGATGAGTGCAATACTAAGGAGGGAGAATTACTTTGGGTGGTACAAAGTATGGGATGAAATTAAGAAAGGCAAAATTGAAGTCAAATAATAGGAAAAACTTCCTGACTGTCAGATATCTGAAACTGTGGAAGCCCTTTCTCTAAGTACTATTGAAAATAGACTGGACAAAAGCATTAGAAAACATGTTATTGCAGGGAACAATCCTGCACTGCATAAGCATGGATAATATGATCTAATGCCTTCCCACTCAACCACACCCCTTGTCTCTAGTTTCTAGGGTGAAATTTTGCCTTTGGATTTACTCATGCAAATACAGTTTCAGGACGGAAGAACTGCTATGCCAAAAGGGTAAACGATTTGTAAATAAAAGAATAAAAGACTTTAGTTAAATGATAGGGTTAGGGTCAGAATTCACATGGAAGTTGATGAGAGCTGTGTATGTCCATCTGAATGCAGAGTTTGGCCCAGGGCTTTTAGGACAGATACGCAGCCTGTCACACACAGCTGATGTCAGTACGTACTTATTTGGAATGCTGGCACTGGCTGCTGGTGTTGTACATTACATGTAATGTTTCTACTCTCTTTTTCTGTGTGTGTGTTTATCAAGGCATGCATGGAAAGTGGAAAAAAAGACCCTGCAAAAGACCAGTGTGAATGATTAGTCTTTTGGAAAATTTTAAGGAACTAATGAGAGGTTTAACTTAAAATATTCCTGATTTTTGTCAAAGATTTTTGTTAAGTCAGAGTGTTGAAATACTATTTTCACATTTAACTTGAGTATCTAGAGACACAGGTTTAACAATCATAGCTCATATTCAGAAATGGCAACATGTTAAGCTAATTTTCCTTTCCCCCATTATAAAATGGGTATAGTTAATCTGTAAGACCAAAAAGGCTTTGGACTATCCATCCTCTTTGATAATTATATAGTCAGTTCTACAGAAAAACATTGTATTAAATACTCAGTTGTCAGTCAGAAACATATCTGTTTAGAATTTAAATTACATATGTTTAGATTACATATGCAATATGTACCTGATGGGCTAGACTAGAATTATTATTCATAAATAAAAGATGCATTATGCTACTTAATTATAGTGTGACCCCAGTGCTCTGAACTTCAATTAAACCAAGTTCAGTTCTATACTTGCTCAGTATGGTACAGAAAGAAACATGATACTTTCTTTCTCCCACCCTTTATCTGTCCTGTCTATTGGAAGGTCTTTGGGGGCAGGGACTGTCTCTTACTGTGTGCTACAGTGTCTAGGCAACACTAAATTTTCACATGCACTTGGCACTTCTGGAGCTCAGATTGCAGAGAAGATGTTGTTTGACTTTGTAAGGACCAGTAAGCTTCAGATGCTGTTGTTTTGCTGAAATATGTCAATACTGGAATTTTTGCTGAAAAACTGAATTTTCCACAGAAAAAAATCCTCCTATTTTGTCAAGCGCAACTGATTATATGATCCTCCAACTTGCCAGGTGTCTGTTTGGAGTTATGCATCTGAAAGAAAGCATAAGAAGGGAGGATTTGGTTTGCTCTACTGTAACCTAGCCACCACATAGATATTTTTGTCCATTCTTTTTAAAGCTCTGGATTGCTGTCAGAGGCTTCACACTGATGGAGCAAAACATGCTCGAATTTCTACTAAATGTTCCAGGTAGGACCTAACATACTGACTTCACTGGAACATTAACGAAACATCAGATGCACAGCAAGCAAATTTAAAGATCATCAGCTAAAGCCGCAAAAGAACAAAAAAATTCCACTCCTGGGCTGAGGCTGTGTTTGCTCACTTTTAGCATAAGGTCAGTCCATATGGCAGGAGCATATAGAGGAGATTCCCTGTCATTCTCTTTGCCTACTACTGCAAGCACCCGTGCAATGATTTCAGGTCATTCATAAATATTGTCCATAATGGAGAAACAAAGCAAAGATCATAGTTCAAGGAAGGCTATGTGCAGATGCTGGTCCTCCGGGACAGTAAGAAGCCCTGAATTCCCACCTGTCAGAAAGGACACTGAATTACTGGGGCTGCTGAGACATACCATGTTTCATATGTGTCAATTACAGTATATGCAAAATCTAACCAGAAAACAGACATGGCTTCTGCCAAGACTACCTAATCTGCTGCTGCTGCTTCAGTCTCATGATTTGAAATCATAAGTGTTGGCAAAATATTTTCATCTTTAATTTTTGAATGGTGCCAGATTTACATCTTAGAAATGGAAATCCTCCATTTACTAACATGATGTCAATCCGCAGAGCAGGCGCTAGGCATCGAGGTGCTGGAACAATGTTTATAGTGGGGGTGCTGAGAGCCATTGAACAAAACTGTAAACCCTGTGTATGATGGAAACCTTTTCAAACCAGGGGATGAGGCACCACCCCCAGCTCCGCTAGTTCCAGCACCTATGCTAGACATAACCAGACTAAGCAATTGCTTAGGGCCCCAGGCAGCTCAAGGGCCCCTCGATTTGCTTCTTATTATAAGCACTTGCCTGCTTTAGTATTGTGGGTGCCCCCCCAAATATTCCTGGTTTGGGCCCCCAGTGAGCTAGTGCTGGCTCTGTTGATCTGTTTCATCAATCTGACCTTATATTATCTATCAGGATTTTCTATTTCTATCAAAGATCTGGAGAAGTTTCCTGTAAACAAAGATACTTCATTGTCCTCCTTCAGATCCCTCCTTAACACTCTTTTGCCATAATGCAAAAAGTGTTAGCAACTGTGAGCTGTGATCACTGTCTATCCCACTGACCAGTGCTGTCTCATTGTTTCTTTGGACTCCTCTGTCTGGATCCATCGGTTGTCTTTTCTCTCATATTTAGATTGTAAACTCTTTGGGGTAAAGGACTTTTTGTTACACAGTGCCTAGCACAATGGGGTCTTGGTCCATGACTGGGCCTTCTACATACAACTGCAATACAAATCATCATCAAACAGCATTACCTACAGTGCAGGTTTCCTTCACTGCCCTGTTAATGTGCCTGACCTCCTTATGGGGCAGAAACTCAAACTCAGATTTGTGCCTAGAAAATACAGTTGCATGTGCAAATCAGGTACTTAGGGACAGGTTACACAGCTGTTCATGGCAATCTTGCATGGACACAGTAGAGTTTACGTGCACATATGAAAACATTTTGATGCCATTACAGAGCCTCTGTTGCAGCCACTTGGAAAATCTGGTTTTAAATGCACCTGATGCCAAGATTGGGAAACAGACTAATATTTCTGGTGCTAGCAGAAAGGTCTCTTTACTCAGAATTCAGGGCAACGTTAAGATGTTAAATTGGATTTCTAACAGGCAAGAACACCAAGCCACAAGGAGAAAGTGAAACAGTAGAAAAAATGTTTTATAATACAACATGTGAATCCTCTTGGTCACACACAGTGGGCTTGACTGTGCTTAGCTGCTGAGAAGGGGCAAGGGTGGTGGGCACAAAGGCAAAACAGTAATCTTCAGACTCCCTTAACACAAAGGCTAGTTATGTCTGGTACTGTTGCAGGACTTAGACTCCTTGAAGAGCGTAAACAGGGCTGGCACCAGGGGTGCTGGAACAATTTGTATAGCGGGGGTGTTGAGAGAGGTTGAAGCAACCTGTAAATCTTGTATATGATGGAAACCACTTCAAGGCAAGGGGTGCTGCAGCACCCCAGCACCTCTGTTCCAGCAACTGTGGGTGGCCTTCTGACCTTGCTCCTCGAGAGTGAAAGTGCAACCTGGAATAGAGTATTGCTGTGGATGAGCACCCCTCCTAATTGCCTCCTGCTGCTAGACGTGGCTTATTGCCACAAGCGAGATGTGTAGCGCTATTAAAAATAGACCTGCTTGAATAGTATTTGAAGCATAATTTATTCAACACATGTCACTGATTTCCCCTCTCTCCCTCCACATTATACACCCAGATTACAGAGCTAATAATTTGTGAATATTAATTGCAGGACTTGTTCATCGCATTTTACATAAAGTTCCAAATAAAATTATTTGCCAAGACTTTCTCAGGGCTAATAAATGTGCTGTGGTAATAGCCAGATTTCGGTTTAAAAACTGAAACGCTGCAGTGATTCATAGCTTTCGCTCCACTTTGATGGTAGCGATAAAGGGCAGCTCCTGGCAAGGGAAGCCTTGTCAGCCTCACTATGCAGGAACAGTGCTAATAGGGAGAGACAGGAACTGAGGGGTGGGTAAGGTTAAAAAAGAGGTCTGTAAGGTACACAGAGGACATGTGGATCAGGAGAGATCTGCAGATCCTGGGTACCGAATCCCCTACACTCCTTTCACATGGGAGAAACCTGCCATCTCTCCCCTGATCCAATAGAAACTCTGCACAGGTTCCCCTCAGATGGGTTAGAGCTTCAGCTAGTTTAAACCAGCTCCATTGGTTGTGCCCATTTACATCAGCTGATGATCTGGGCCCATGGAGTTTATTTTCTCCTGTGCAGGTTTTTCCAGGCGGGTCAATCTGGACTAAGGGTTTTTAAGAGCAATTCAATATTTTTCTTCTGATTAGGACCAAAACAGTAAAAGTGCAGCCCCTAAGCCATTGCACAGGGTTGGGAAACGCAGCTAGAAAAACAAACCATAGTTGAATAATACCTATTGTCCAAATGTGTCAATATGTGAGCAGGACTGAAAACGATGACGGCTGGGTTCTGTTCCTGGCTCTGCCAATGAGTCACTGTGTGACCTCAAGCAAAGGACCTGATGGGCCAGATCCTCAGCAGGTGCAGATCAATATTGCTCTATTGATTTTGGAGGAGCTGCAATTATTTATACCAGCTGAAGATCTGCCCAGCATGCTGTAGGGCAGGAACCATCTTTTTGTCCTGTGTTTGTACAGCACCCAGCACTTTGGGTCCTGGTCCATGAATGGTTCTCCTAGCCACTATGACAATACAAATAATAAACAATAGTGCCCATGCCTCAGTTTACCCAACTGTACATTTTCTTTTTGCCTAAGTAAAGACTGTAGGGTTTGGCCCTTAGTATGGTGTCTAAAAAGGAACTTAATGGCAGATCCAGAGAACACTGATGTTTTTCTATTGATTTCTGCGGGCTCTGGATGAGGTCCTTAAAGAAAGATGCGTGCAGTAGAACTGGAGCAACATCTGTTTAGTGTGGTGAAGTACCGGAATGAGGAAAGGCAGGGGGAGGAGAGACACCTTACTGAATGGTATCACCTCCATTGTTCCACTCATGTCTGCGCCTGGGAGGGGGGCAGTTTAACAAGCAAAACATGTAGGCAAATAGTGCAACAGATGGTACAAACTGCTATTGAGGAAACATTTGAATGGGTAATGAAATATGGCTGCAACCATTTTACAGTTTACACACTGAATGCAAAACCAAACATGCTGTTTTCAGTAGGTTGTGGCTGTTTCCACTTGTAGATGCCAAGTGCTTTGGGGATATCATAGGATCTGCCACTTCCAAGTGTTTAGTACAGTAGCAGGCACTTCTATAAGTGTTCAGAGTTGTCATGTGTGGGTCCATGACAATGGACCAGATTCCTGATGCTGAGCTCCAATCAGTGCAGAAGTGAAGAGAGGGTGTATAACAGGGCTAGTTACATTTTCATTCTTATATTTTGTATATTATTGTAACACCTAGATGGTCCCTCTGAGATTGATGCCCCACTGTGCTAGGCACTGCACAAACACATAGTGAAAGGCAGACCCTGTGCTGAAGGATTTACAGTCTAAACAGACATAGGGAGAGAGGCAAAAGAGAGGCAAAGTGACATACCTAAGGTGACCCAGTAGGTCAGTGGCAGAGCTGAGAATAGAAGCCAGGTGTCATAATCCCAGTCCAACACCACTAGATCACATTGTTTCTCAAGGCATCTTGTGGGAATAGAGGGTTTTTTGGGGGGAGGGAGTGAGGAAGGGGGTGCTGGGTTTCTGTCATTTATGTTTCTGATCATGAACAGAAGAAAGAAATGAATAAAATGTATTTGTGTGAACATTTCAGAACCTTAAAAAAGTCTGTGGGGGCAGGGATGGGATGGAGGGGTGATATGAGTTGGTTCTAGGAAGTGAAGGTTTGAGACTATTTTAGGGGGAGTTTTTATTTTTTCCAAATTCCTTCAGCCATCCCTATTGCAAACATTTCCTGAATTGTGCAGGGCTGCACCTATTCCTTTGGTAGGAGGGGTGAGGTGAAGCAAAATCATTGGATCCTTGGGATCTAGACCCATTTGAAGAGACACAGATGCAGAAATAATCACTGACGTGGTGATGAGGTGGCACACTAGGCCCTTGCATGGTTCTACCCTCAGCTCCTGAGATCCTGTTATGCTGTCACATAAAGACCAGAAGGAAGGGGAGAGAAAGCAGAAACGGGCAGAGTTTCTTTATGCCAGGAAGATCAAGGGATGCAGGTAATGGCAACAGCTGCATAACATGGTCACCAGGGCTGTGATTACACTAAGATTTTTTTTTCTCCCTCTGATAAATTTCTCACCATCGTTGTGATGGAATATTGACAAACCAACAGTGCACACCATACTGATAACCGTTTCCTGCTACTAGAAACCAGGAGAAATGAGGAGATAAGCCACACTGACAACACAAGGTGTTTTTCCCCTGAAGACTATATTCTAGCGCTGCTAACACTGTTGGAGTTTCACTGCTGGGAATGCAGATATGGCTTCAAGTGGCTGCTGGAACTGTAAATATGTTGTGTAAACCTGCTTAGAGCTGGTCTCCATGACACAGCAGTTACAATGCTGGCAAGTACCAGTGTGTCTGGAAAGTGCCTTCTCTATGCTAGTACAAGTTCCACTCTTGCCACTGGTGGAGCTGCACCAGTATTAGTAATAGAGGCAAATTCTTCAGGAAAAAAAACGCCCACAACAACCTAGTGTAACGCTGACAGACGCTGGTCGTCAGCAGACAGGGTTGAACTTGGGACCTCTGGTGATGAGTGCATGAGCCTCTACCGTGTGAACTAAAAGCCAACTGGCTGTTAGCTAAGGCTGTAGAGTAGACTCATTTAACTCTCTCTCTCTCTCTCTCTCTCGTGCCACTAGATGGGACAGAGCACTTAAGGAGGTGTGTGGGTTACACTAGCACACAGGGGCAGCTCCAGGCCCCAGCATGCCAAGCATGTGCTTGGGGTGGCATGTCACGGGGTGCACTCTGCTGGTTGCCGGGAGGGCGACAGGCAGCCAGCCTTCGGTGGCATGCCTTCGGAGGGTCCGCTGGTCCTGCAGCGTGCTTCGGTGGAGCCACGAGACCAGCGGACCCTCCCCAGGGACGCCTGCAGGAGGACCACCAGAGCCGCGGGACTGGCGACCGGCAGAGTGCCCCCTGTGGCATGCCGCCATGCTTGGGGCGGCGAAATGTCTAGAGCCGCCCCTGCTAGCACAGGCTATGTAGTTTACCTCTTCATCTATCTAGGGCAGTGTTTCCCAAACTTGAGATGCCGCTTTTGTAGAGAAAGCCCTTGGCGGGCCAGGCTGGTGTGTTTACCTGCCCCTTCCACAGGTTCGGCTGATTGCGGCTCCCACTGGCTGTGGTTCGCTGCTGCAGGCAAACGGGAGCTTCTGGAAGCAGCAACCAGTACGTCCCTCGGCCAGCACCACTTTCTGCAGCTCCTATTGGCCTGGAGCAGCGAACCGTGACCAGTGGGACTTGCGATTGGCCGGATCTGCAGATGCGGCAGGTAAACAAACTGGCCCGCCCCGCCAGGGGCTTTTCCTACACAAGCAGAGTCCCAAGTTTGGGAAACACTGATCTAGGGTAATTGTTGCAAATGTGGCATATCCCATAGGCAGGGGGACTGTGTCAGTATAGTAAACCAAACCCATCAACAAAGCAAAAAAACCCCCGATCTCAAGCAGAGATTACCAGAGACGCCAGGAAGTCTACTAGGAACTTGGCTACTGCTATTGAATCTACATGGAAGGGCTAAGATGCCATGGTGATGGATGTCAATATAAAACCCTAAGATAGTTAATAGAGCATTGCAGTAGCTAAAGCTAGCAGGATGGAACTGTTGACCAAAACAAGCTGTCAATAGTGTGCTGTCAATGTATGCAAAGCACGCCCTGCATGTCTGACTGGATTTGGTGTGTAGAAAGATTATGTCCAGCATCCTCTTCACAGAGTTACCTTGCACGCACCATATGTGCAAGGTCACACTGCATGGAGGACACCATTTTGTAGAATAAAATGACATTGTCTGCACAGTGTGACCACACATGCATTGTGTGAGGGCCAGCTGCATGTAGGACTGCCTCAAGAATACGAGTGAGTTGTTGCATGTCTGATGAAAACTGTCACAGTATGCCACTGTGAAGCGATCCTTTAAAGGGGCTGAGAGGCAGGGTTTTGTCCATTGAAGAAGGTGGGATTTTCAATCCTTCATATAGGCCACTTTTTATCTGTGTCATTTATCAGGGTGAGAGTCTGTGTCTAATTTATCTTATGTTGTAGAGGGAGCCTGGTCCTGCGAGGTGCATGGAAATCCATTGGAGTCAGCCCCAGCAGGCTCAGTCATCTGATAGTGAAAAATTAAAATGTGTCTATTGTGTCAATTATTTGCATGTTGCCATCTCTATAATTTTTATTAGCAAATTCTTACTTGTTGCTGTGTCATCAATCCAAACTGGTGAGAACGGCTCTGGGATTACGATAAACCTGAGGCATGACATAAAATGACAGATTCATTTTGAGACCGCTGTGGACATTAGCAGCAGGAACTGAGGCCAGCAACAGAACATATTATTGTAGCTACTGCACATGCAACTGAAAGGAGCTGAGCAAAGTCAAAATGATAACTTGAGGCAGGTGCACACTGGGAGTATGTGATCATATGTGCACAACAGAATCTTGCCTGAGAGAAGAAAATAATGGCTGACAAAGTTTATCATTAATATTTAAACAATATACATTATACAGGAAAGACAGGAAGAAAATGTAATGGGAGATGGAAATGTACAGTAGCCTTGTATGTTTAACAAGACTAGATAGACACTGTTAAATGTTAGGATCGGATCCTGCAGCTCTTGTACGAATAATGTGTACATCCACAACGATGAAGAGAACGTATAAGTGAGACTCGTCATGGGAATCAGTACTACTTAATGTAAAGAGTGCAGAATGGGGTCCTTAGTATTTATATCTTCAAATATATGTTCCTGGAACATGGAGAAGAAAAATACAAGTTTTTCTTTTGGTATTAAATAATACTTTAGAATGTAATTGTGCTACTAATGATGGTAGGGAAGAGATATTCCTGGATGTGATAGCTGAAAGATTTCTTCACCAAATAGTCACCAAACCAACAAGAGGTGCCAGAATGTGATAGCTGAAAGATTTCTTCACCAAATAGTCACTAAACCAACAAGAGGAACCAGGATTTCACCCCAGAAATGTATCTGAAATGTACAGCACTCTAGTGTCACCAACCGGTGAAGCTGATTAATGGTTCTTGTTTGAATATTATTATTGCTCTATGAGGTGAAATGGCCGAGAACTTAAAAGTTGGGCAATAATAGACTACAAATCCCAGTGATGATTCAACCTGGTGATAGGCAAATAAAAAGAGCTCTCAGCCATGCTTGAAGGTGTTACAGTTGCTTCACACTAACTCAAGAGACATTCTTGGCTTCAGAATGACACAAAAACCAGTGTGACAGTCCTGGAATCCGATTATATAAACTGTAATTACTTCATGTTATGATGTCTGTAGTTACGTGATTTAATATGTGGCCTTATTTTCTGATGTGTTTTGGGTCAAATTCTGCTCTCACTTAAACTGGTGTCAATCCAGAGTAACTGAGCTAACTCAAGATTTACAGCACTGTATCTAAGAGTATAATTTAGCCTGTTACATTTAGAGCTGGTCAGCATAACCTGGAAAGCATTTGAGAAGAGATGGGGAATTTGAAAGGAGCAGGTAAATACAGATATGCAGTAGAGATGGAAGTCACTTCTGGGCAAAGGTGTATTTCAAGGCCTATGGACCACTTAATTCCTATTTTTATCACACTGATAATCCTCCCTTACTGCTACATATTCACCTCGCTCCCCTACCTTTTCCCCCAAAATACAAACTCTACTTGCTACAGAGCTTTCTGTAATGAAAGAAGGGAGAGGAGTCAGAGACTCCATGAAGTCCATTAGGGACTTAGCTATTGCCAATCTAATAAATATGGAAGGCACTGATGTACTCTAGTGATGGTGGCAATGCAAAACCCTAAGATAAAATAGATACTTAGGACTAGTGCTGGCCCTCTGCATAAGTGATGGTTTCACCTAAGTTGAATACTGGCATAAAGTTCAACACTATTGAGGTATACGTGGTCTAGGCGCTATGGACTTGTGCTCATACAACTGTTTATTAACTCCATCTTTTCCATTTGCTTAATTTTTTCCTAAATGAAAAGTTTGAATGAAATCTGTGTTTGCTTATGGTTAATTCTCTGCAATTCTAGAAAAATGATTCTGTGCTTTTTTTTTGTGCAATAACAAGATCTATATTTTTAAGTATTCAGTGGTTTTATTTTGCTTAAAAATGTTTAACCCACATCCTCATTATCCCTATTATGCTCATGTAACACTATATGGATTTATCTTCTTGGGATGAAACAGATTGACAGCATGCTTTAAAAGTTGAGAAACTACAGAAAATAAGCAAGAACATGCAATAGGCCATCTGATCAAAAGGAATAACTAGACTATGAAATAATTACAGGAAAAAAATCCAATAAGAAGGGTGGAACTGTGAAAAACATTAACTTTGATAATCACATTATGCTCCGAGAGGATGTCAGATTTATTGAATGTAATGAAATGGGATGAGATAGTGGGGGAGAGTCAGATGATTCAAAGGCAAATTATTTTGTACATAAATATTGTCTTTGTAATAAAGTAGCTATAAAATCAGACCAATGTGGATGAATAAGAAAGTCATGAAATGATCAGGAAAAAGAAATTGTAGGCTTCCAAAAAGCCGATCTCAGAGGAGGAACACGAGGCTGGAAGTGTGTATGGATAACATATTAAAAGTATGGAAATATGTTTAAGGAAGATGAAAGCAGTAAATAATATCATGATTCATGCCTTTTATCCCAAAGGATCCCGGTGGGATTGGTCAGGATGCTGGGGAGGTAAACTCATACAAGAATTTGCTGTTGATATTGTGTCTTTAGGCTTCCTCATCTGCCTGTATGTATTCACCTGTTGCCTCTTGTATCAGATTGTAAGGTTCTTGGGGCAGGGTCTGCTTTTGTTCTGAATTTCCTTAGCGCAATAGCGTTCTCGTCCATGTCTCAGGTTCCCAAGTGCTATGGTAATACAAATAAATAAATAGGGAGATCTTATGCGAGAAGCCAATTCTCATAATGCTACTAGTATTTGGGTACAAAATCTTGGGAGACTAGGACACAAGATTTTGGTACAGTTCAACCTACTGATGAACCCTAGCCCTGAGACTGGGCATACTAGAATAATGGGGATGCTCAGTCCCTATATACTGCTCCAACTTACTCTAGACTGTGGTTAGAACAGTGCCTACCCGGTTCATCCCTAATATTAAATTGACCAGGTAGTAGCGTCACAGATTTGGCTGGATGATCCCAATCCAGCCATCCACTGGACTGCTGTGTGGGGAATCCAGGCCACTGGGTTCCCAGGCACAGACCTCCTTTCTGACACCCTCTCCTGGGAGCTGGAATCTGTTGTCCAGCTGCTGAGTCACTCTGGGCACAACACTGACTGTTCAGACTTTCCTGTACTTAAATACACCCTCTCCCAGAACTCCACTCTATGTAACTCATCCTGGAGGCATACAGCAGTTAGGCAGCATTTAACACACACAGAGAGGCACCTTGCCCAGGGTCTGGCACCTCAATGGTCAGAGTCTCTTCGGTTGTTCAGAGTCCTTCTGCTTAAGTGCATGGGTTGTAGGCTGCAACTTGGAGACTGCTTCCCCTTAGATCAGCTTGCCTCTTTTGCCAATGACCACTCTGATCTCTTCCCCTTAGAGAGTCCTTAGGGTCATTTGGGCTCCAGAAAGCTGGCAGAGCTCCCTGCCTGATGCAAGCCCCTACGTGCTGGGTCACTTCTCTCTCCTTTTGAGCTAAAGAAGCAATTGCCAATTACCACCAGAAAGATCAGCACCTTCATCTTTATAACCTTCCTCTCTCAGGTGCCGCCCTTGACAGCTTCTCATTTGAACATGACCCCTGCCAGGGTGCTTCGTTGCCCAGTCGACCTCTCCCCTGCTAAACTGTTCTCCTGGTTGGGATCCAGTCTATTGTCTAGGGCAGTGTTTCTCATACTTATTTGTATCTATAGTAGTTTGCGTCCCCGCCTCTCCGCCACATATACTGATATATGCAGTTTCGGCTTCTTTGTTATTCACTTGTGTTTTTTTTCTCCTGTTACACGAGTTAGGCAGTGATCCATTGTAATAAGAGCAAAAACAAAACTGTGACTGTGATTGATGCCTACAATTAAATGTGCACAACGCGTCATAGCAAACAGATTAACGTACAGATGGCAAAGACTTTGTATAATGCTATGCAAGCTTAACAGAAATCTGTCAAAATGCACAGCGCCATCTGAGGACCTGATATGTCTGGAGGAATCAGCTTTGCTAGTTATTCATGGCTGGGGGTAAAATGTGCACAGTAAAGCTCACGCCCCCCAGAGAATACATTCCATGCCCCCTCACAGGGGATGGCCCCCAGTTTGAGAACCTCTGGTCTAGAAAAATTACATTTCTTAATTAATGACCCTCTTTTGTTATTCTTTTGCCACTAGCCTTTGGATCTCAGCCCAACAGGGAGGCAAACAGATCACAGAGAAAGCAAAAGGAGTTCAAAATGAAGTTTGCAGCATGGTAAAGATACATAGAGTTCATAATCTCACATCGAATGTGTAAATGGTACAAACAGATTTCCAAATCATCACAACTGCTCCCCAGTGAAATTACTTTCCAGAAAATATTTCAGCAAGGGTAAAGGAGAGAAAACCTGGGGCAGATAATTCTTGTAAAATGTCTCTTTTATTCCACTGGCATACTAGCCTGTTATAAAGGAGCCATGGTGCACCTGTTGTTTTTTAAAGCACTGCATTGAAGATTTAGGATACACAGCAGACATCCACAAGGGTCAGACAGGTGCTGAATCCGGGAACACATGCTTTGTATCCATGGTTCAGAAAGGATCCGGACATTAGAGACCTATAAAATTAACTCCAAACACTGAAACTCTTGTAAGCATGAATTCTGCCTGTGAGAAGGATGCTGGAAATTTTGATAAGAGGTGGGAATTAAACAGCATTTCAGAAATGTTTAATATGATCAAGGAGAATGGGCTGGAGTTCAAGAAGAGAAAGATGGAGCCAGATGAAGAAGCTTGAGTCCTTAAAGAACATCTCTGAATTAGGAGGCAGGGGTGAAGCAGCGACATAATTTATCCATATTTCAGGATAAGTCTTGATATTGCAATAGATAGATTTTTTCCCTCCATAGAACCAGCAAATTGATTAAAAGGAAAATTAATGGACTGAATTTTTTAAAAAGCTTATTTGATGGAAAACAGAATATTTCAGTGGGTGAGTTCAAAGGGAAAAGAAGGTTTGGCCCTGAAGAGTCAGTATTAGACTATCTTTCACATGCTTCATACAGTTATGAAGTAACATGTTGAAGAATAGACTCTACCTAATATCAGTATCATTAAGATAAACAATGGTGTGATAGATACTGTCACACACAAATGCCTTATGACATTGAAGTGATGGAAATGTAAATCAAGAAGAAAGAATTAAAAAAAAGGAGGAGGAGGAGGAAGGAAAGAAGAATATGAACTAGTGGTTAGAGCAGAAGACTGAGAGTCAGGGCTTTCCGCCTATTCTTGGCTTTGCCACTGACTCAGTTATATGAGCTTGGGTGAGTAACTTATGCCCCAAATGAGCAAAGTACTTTGCACATGTGCAAAAACGTAAGCGTGCCCTGAAGTCTTATTGAAGCTTAAACATGTGCTTAAGAACTTTGCTGAATAGGGATGGACAGCTAAGTTAGGGCCCTAACTTCTCTGTCCTGAACATATCCAGCTGGGATGTGTATATACTGTAATAATTATTATCCACCTCACAGAATGGGAAGAGGGAGCCTGAGGAGTGGCATAATTAATAACTATTTATAAACTGCTTTAAGATGAAAGATGCCAAGTATTATAATTATTTTATCAATTTTAAAATTCATTGTTGTACTGAATGTCATCTTATCAAAACCACGGAGGCTATATGGCTGGTAGAGCCTGTTCTTTGTTTTATAATACATCACTACAGACTGTGTTACGTCTTATTCAGCAATCCCCCTGCACAGACAGTCGTTCTGAGCATTTAGAGGATTGAATCATTTGGAAAGTGATTGAACTTCTTTACGGGGTAGGATTTTAAGAAAATCTGCTAAAATGATGCAACAGAGCAAGCTAACCCCAAAAGGACTTGAATGGACAGGCATTGTGAAATGTGTGGGAAGAGATCAGGGATCAAATAAATAATAGGGATTAGGATTTTAACTGGAGAACAGTAGAGAACAGAAATTAAATAAGAGACCAGATTGATGTTGCTTATGGATAATATGCTAAAAACATCTACAAATGATGGCAAAAGATAATATAATAAAGAAGAGGGAAGAAGGGAGGAAGAGAGGGAGGGAGAGAAAGAATGTTATGTGTCAGCTTCCCAGAGTCTGAAGTCTGGAATATAAATCATCAGGCTATCTCTGGCTAGACAATATGAGGCACTACTAATTAAATACAGTTCTAGACCTGACCCCACAGTCCTTACTCACTCAAATCTCCCACTGATGTCAAAGGGAGTTTTGTCTGAGCCAGAACTGCAGAACTAAGCCTTCTGAGGGACTGGGCCTAGGCATATCCATAGCTGACCTGGTTCTAATGGCATAGGAGTTCTCAAAAATCCTCACCACATGGACAACATTTTAATGTTGAGATTGTCTCATGAACCACCTGGCTTGCCACTTGCAATCTTACGGATCAGCTCTCCTCCTATTTTCTAGTGCATGACATCCCTGTGACAACTACAGTGACTACGCACATGGATAAAATGATGTTAGGACAACATTTAATGAAGTGTCACCTTCTTTTAATGCAATTTACCATCTGGAAGTAAGAGGGAGGTGGAGGAGTCAGTACCATGGGACCAGCCAGGTCTTTACAGCCCACCAAAAAATGCTCCCTGGACTTCTAATAGCCTAAAGCCCCAGTTCTGGGAACTTCTAGCAATGGCTATCTGAACATATAGCACAGGCTGCAACAGAAGAAGATATTGTACAAAGGACAGATGCTCTTATGGTTAAGATGCTGACTCAGGAGAACAGCCACAGACTTTCTTTGTGACCAGTCATTTAATCTCTCTCAATCATAGCATGCTAAACTCTGCTGCACTTACCCCTCTGAGAGAGAACTTTATTTTTCAGCTGTGACCCACTGAACATTTGAAGGGGTTTTGTTTTAACAAATTTTTTGAGCCTGTCAAAACAGACAGGCACCTGGAAATGCCAAATGTAGAAAAAGTAGAAAATAAAATTTAATTCAAACAGAGCCATGGCATATACTGTAATTCCCCCACCACATATAAAGCATAAAGAATAATTTGCCCACTGCTCTCCTCTTAACTTTTCATGTGAGCTCTGTGAACAGAGTGAAACTTATTAGTCTGGTAATAACATTAATATTGTCAAACTTCATTTTAGAGAAAGCTGGCAGGAGATGTCATTAGTTGTCTCTGCACCTCTTTTCTATTAACTTTCCTATACCAGACTCCTTTAACTGTAACCTTAGTGTGGGGTAAACTAAACAGGAATTTTCTTTTAAACTCACCTGGAAGGAAATTCTAGTTTCTAGTTTCCTGGTATTGGAACTGCCAGCTCTTGTGATTAAAATCTATGCAAGAAATACAAAGGATGCCCTTCTAATCCAAAGCAATATAAACTATCCCTGGATGCAGGTGACATCTTGATGTTTCTTACTAATCCATGTATCTCAAAGACAATTGTGCTTGGTCTGGTGGATAATTTTAATGTTATGTCCAGATGTGTAACTGGATGAAGTTGGAAATTCTGCAGGTAAATGACCATAGGTCCCAATTCAGCAAAACGCTTAAATATGTGCTTCACTTTGGGTGTAAGTAATACCATCCTTATTCTGTAATGCACTTAATTACATGTTTAACTCCCAATGACTTCAGAGGGATTTAACCATGTGTTTAAATTTAAGCAGGTGCTTATATGCTTTGTTGAATCAGGTCATTAGAAACCAATCCTGCAAGCTGCCAAATTGCCTTGATTTTCTTTGCAGGCACAGGGAGTTGAGGATGCTCAGAGCCTTAGGATTTGGGCCTATAGAAAAATATCTGCCTTTTGCTAAATAGGCCCAGAGTTTAAAATACCTTGGGGCTGAATTATGTGTGAGTTCAATTAAACCAGGATGGAATTGTCTAAATTATCACATAAGTGCACAAATAGTCTCCTTTAAAACTATGGCTCTAGTCCTGCAAACATATAAGCCCATGATTAACTTTGTGTATGTGAATAACCCTCTTGAATCCTTGTGGTCCTAAGAGTGTTTAAAAGTTACTCAGAAACATAAGTGACTGCAGGACCCAGGACTTTCTTAGAGGACAACAATCAGAATGATGCATGTGCCACAGATTAACTACACAGTAAACATACTACCAATCAGTATTGGCTCTAACAGCTTTAGAGACATGTCTATATAGTTTTAAAAGGAGCAAATCTGAAATCCCTTACTCTGTTCCCAAGCAAATCTTTCAATGACTGAGTGGTGCTGCTGAGTAAGAGTTAATGAGCAATTTAGCAGAGCCAGTACAGTAGGAGTGGGGATTTTGGATTCTTAGAAGCATTTACTGTAAGTAAAAATGTGTCTGTTTTTATAGTTTATATCTATCACATTCTCTTTAAAAAAATTTTTAATCAAAACATTATTTAGCACATCTCCGGGTGTCCCTAGGAATAGTGGAGTTATTGGGTCTCATGCTGATCTCATTGACTGTAAACTCCACTGAAAACCAGGATGAAACAATAGATGTAAATGAGATCAGAATCAGGCCCTTTGTATATTTTTTTAACTGGCGCTATGTTCATTTTTTCAACTACCAGTGTGACAATTAAGATGGGGTGGGGGACAGCAATAGACCCCTAAAAGATGCATCAAGTATGGAATAAATTTTGTGTTTCCAAAATAGCACCTTGTTAACATAAATATGTTGTAGCATTAGAAGTGCCTTCTGTTACATTTTCTCTGGTTTTAGTTGCTGTACCATGTGACGCTGCATCAGTTAATGGTGCCAAGAAGTAGTGAAGGGAGAGGTGCAAGATTATTTTAGATCACAGGAATGACGGTATTCTGGAAAATACCTCTGGGATTTGGCCTTTTTAGGGCGAAAGGTTCTATAAAGTAAGGTGAATGAGAGCTGAAGGAGATGTCTGAAGAAGCTAGCCAGCCAGGCTGATTCTGTTGAACAAATCGATGACACTATATTGATGTGATATTTAAGATCCCAAAGAAAAGAAAACACTGAACCAACGGCTGCATCAGCATTTCAACTAGCAAACCAATGTTAAATGTTTTCATTTTTGAAAATATATTAATTCTGATGAGGGTTTATGAAAAGGGCTCCCAGAGAGTATTTTAATATAAAAAATATACCATACCATGTGTGGTAAATCTTATAGGCAACTTGTCTGGCTCTGTTAAAAATGTAATAGAGGAATTGTTAAATATTTCCTGTCATCCAGATTTTTTTGTTGTTGTTGCTGCAAAAGCCCATGAAAGGCCCAACATGGACTCAGGCCTGAAAAGCACTGAGTTTTCTGATATGCTGCTGAGAATCGTGAACTCCTCTTTAACAGATTTCATACAGCTTATGACCCAAAGGGACTAGTAGATCACCTAGTCTAGTATATCCCAGACCAATAAATTTCACTCAGTTACCCCTGCGCTGAGCCCAATAATGTGGGTTAGATTAACATATTTCAGTCCTCAGGAAACTAAACGGTGTGCCCCAGGCAGAGAGCAAGAAAGGATGAGATGCCACTAATGTCTCAGGCGTCCACAATGGTAGGGAATTGCCTGGTTAGCAATATGTCCAGATATCCTAGCAGGTGAGCTGTACCCCATGCTGCAGAGGAAGTGTCATCCCCCCACCCCACCTCGAATGTTCCTGCCAATCTCATCTGGGGAGAAATTACTTCTGACCCCAAATCTGGCAATCAGTTAGACCCAGAACATATGAGCAAAACTCACCAGACAGGATTATTTGCATTACCTCAGAGCATTAGTCCATTCTGTCTCATATCTCTGGCCATGGCCAATCCCTGATAGTTCAGAGGAAGAAGATCCCTCCCCCAACAAACAAAAACCAAAACCCCAAACACATCACACCAATTGTACAGAGGGGAAAGAATCCTTCCTGACCCTTGCAGGCAAGAGGCTGAGATCCTGAAGCATGAGATTTGATTACAGTGATTGTCTTTATGCAGAGCTGGAAATATAATGAATATATTGAGGGCAATGAAGAACTTTCCATTCTGACCTTGGCTCACAAAGGGACTGAATAAATTGAGCATTTCATAGATTATAGTCAGTAGGCCTGTTTCACCTCTCACATTGGTGTAAATCACAGATAACTCTATTGACAACAATGGAGTTACACCATTGTCAAACTAGCATCCATGAGAGGAGAATCAGGACTTGGCGGGCTCAGCATCTTATAGGACTGACTGTCCATGAGAGTAACTGATGCTGAAGAGAACAGATTGATATTCAGTTTGTGGCTCAGTCTGTCTTTTGTAGCCCAAACTGTACAGTATGTACTGACCAGTCTTAGTTTTAATAGGCATTCCTTTTCATTTTAATTGGGGAATGCATACTACTGGCCATTAGCAGTGATTTTTTCCAAAGAATGATCTGGATTCTGATCTGATAGAAAAGGAGACTTTTAGAAAAGTGTTAGTTTAGAAAAGGTAAATGGGTATTTTAGGGGTATTTCTACCCAACTGCATCAAAATTCCTTCTCTCTTTATGTTGTGTTCTTTGTCATTCCAGAGATGAGCCTTTTAACATAGAGATGCAAATGGTAAAAGAATGATTGGAATTGTTTTTCTGACAATCAAAAGGTAGTTATAATAATATGAATCAGACAGTTGTATCATATTCAAATGTCATTCAGTCAAAGTTATTAACTCAGTTTTTATAATAGCTCAAGAGGGTAGATTATCATGAAGTAATTCAATCACTAGGAACAGGTCTTTTAACTCTTGTAAAAGAAAACCTCTACAACTGATCTGCAGAACAAGAAGCAAATGACAAGAAAAGCAGAGCAATTACCCTACAGAATGGAATATTACCAACACTAACTCAATATTTTACACTTAAAATGAGAGTTTATATTTTAAGAGGCAGTTTATACTGGACCAGCACTAAATCCCAATGAAGTCATTGAGCATCTTTCAATTAATTTTAATGGGCTTTGGACCAGACCTATCTAAGGCAGTCCTACATATGGAGGCAGCATGCATTAGTAATTAGTAACGGGTATTGGAACTCAGGAGACCGGGGCTCTTAATCTGTTCATGCTTCTGACTCCTTTTGTGGTGTTAGGTAAATTGTCTTCTAATCTACAAAGGCAGGCTCAGGGGAGGAATTTTTGTCAGGGGCCAGGCCATCTAGGACCAGCCACTAGCCTGCTCTTTGACTAACTTCACTGCTAGGCAACCAATAAGCCCAGCTACACTGTCTTGGAACTGGACAGAGTAGCCACAGCACCTGATTGGTTGCTGGTTTAGCAGCCCTGTTTATAACCTTAGCGCACACAGCAGGTCTGTGACTGCTCAGTGTGTATCATGCCTGCAGCTGTATTTGCTTGCTCAATCCTGCTTCTAGCCCTTGCTTCAGCCTGTTTCAGTCTGTGTTCCTGTTCTGTTCTGGGCTTGTTTCTGAACCTCTCCCTGCTCCATCTGCTACCTGCTCTGGCTCCAGCTCCTGTTCCCCTCTGACTTCCTGGCTTTGATCATTGGCCCCGCCTTTGGTTTATGACTCTGGGTTATCCTCTGGCTCTGGCATTTGGCTTCTGTCCCTCTGGTACTGACCCTTGGCTCATTTGTGGGCTCTGTCCCCTTGGACCCAGCTCTAACCTGTAGAATGAAGTCTCATTTCAATCACTAGGGCTGACTATCTGCTGCCTGGTTGGTCACAATTTGAAAGGAACTGAAGGGACTAGGTACCTTTGAAAATCTCCCCCACAGTACTTCCCCAGTTACAGTGTGATTTGAGATCCTTGGGTGAATGACTCTGAAGACATTGAGAGTTGTCACTGTTTTTCATTGCACTAAATAAGTTGGTCTCCAAGACCAACATTTTTGTACCTGGATGACTAAAATTAGGCTCCTATATTATGATTCAGATACCTGATTTTAAGTAGCTTGATTTTAAGAAGCACTGAGCACCCATAAATCCCAGAAAGTCAGTGGAAGCTGCACTTTTGAAAATCAGAGCACTTTTGATTTGTTTACCAGTTTAACTTTGTGCATATCAGCTTGCACATTTTGGTTTATCTTTCTTTAGGATAGCACCCATCCTTATAAGAACATAAACGCTGTGCACAATTTCCACATGAAAATGTCTGCATTTGTGATATTATGTATATCATAATTCCTTAGAGACTGAGACCAGAAGACACCACTAGACCATCCAGTCTGACGTCCTGTATATCACAGGCCATTAAACTGCACCCAAATACCATATATTAAGCCTGAAAACTTTTGTTAGACCAAAGAATCTAATCCTGAGGAAACTAATCTGTGTGCCACAGGCAGAGAATGGGAATGGACAAGGTGCCACCAATGCCCCTGGTCTCTCAATGGCAGAGAATTGATTAGGTGATCCTAGCAGGCTAACCATGTATGCTGCAGAGGAAGGTGAAAAACCTCCAAGATCCCAGCTAATCTGACCCAGGGGAAAATTCTTTCCTGACTCCAAGTCTGGCGATTAGTATGACCCAGAGCATGTCTGAATTAATATTACCAGAGGAGTCTTCTTTGTTGTCCCAGAATCACTTTGCCTGCCTGAATACTACTTTAAAAGGGTGCTTTTGTCACTCTAAAATGACATAAGCTTCAGCTGATGGCAGAAACTTGTTAATTGACTGGACAATTTAAAGGTGAAATTGGGATATAAATACCCTTTTCTGTCAGGGTAGAGGCTTGCTGTTGATTAAAGAGTTGAATTTTCTGATGGCAGATGGGAGTGAAGAAACCACAGCAAGGAAACAGAAAGAGAGAGAATGAGTATCTGCTCTCAGATTCAATGTGACTTCTCCGTAAAAGCATCAGCAACAGTGTTAATGTTAAAATTACAAGCTGTGATTCATAACCCTTTGATTTTTTTTCTCCCATTCAAAGAGATGGCGTTGAAGCTAGCTCTGGGCTTGGTCTCCATTCCTATGTGATTTATTTTTGTTGAGCAGTTTATTATGAAGTTTTAATGAGAAGAAATTAGTGAGATATTAATCTTTGGCTCATAGGATTAACATGGTAAATTTTTGCTATTGACAATAGGTTCCTTTAAACGTTGTTCATCCAGCCACTCTTGACTTGCTCGTATGTGTGATTGATGAAGACACATATATCATAACAGCTTTAGACTGAATTTAAATAAACTGAACTGGACCAGATTCTGACTGTTCCCACCTCCACTAATGTGATGGTGGAGTAATTTCATTGATTTCTTCCAATGTTAGTTGTGCTCTGCAAGTTTGCAGGGATCTCCTCATCATCTTACATGATTAGGGTCAAAGTGTTTGTATGTGTGTATATGGACTTGAGTCGTGTTTCGCTTACACCAGTTTTATACTCGGGTAAGCCCGTTCACTTTAACAAATGTATTGCTGATGTACACTATTGTGCATGGCTCAGACACCACATGTGGTACCAATACTCATATGACAGAATGCGGAACCATGTACCAAACTGTATTTATCATTCATTTGTGACACATACCCTGCACTCTGCCCACTAGGCTGACTCCAACAGAACTGCTAATGAGTTCTGGCTCAGTTCCACAAAACCTTTTCTGTGCATTCATGCTCCTCTTGTGTTCACTCTCTGTGCATATGCTGATGTGCACATTTACTGTCAGGACTGTTTCCTAAAATAGCAATTTTGCTGAGCATTCAAAAATATTGAATTTTTATTCTTGAATATTCCCACCAGAAATCTGACTCTACCAGTTATAGTATACTCTGCCTGTTAGAGAAGAGAAATATACCAGGCAAGCTGCCTCCAATTAAAACAGCTCTAATTATGAATACTCAGTGCTCACAACAAATTGTTACCAAATGATCTACAGACCAAAAGAGTACTCAAAGAAATGATTCCGCAAATAAACAAACGTATTTGGAAGGAAAACTATTTTGTTTACAGATAATTTGCAAATCACAAGTTTATCTGTTTATATTCTTAAGATTTTGTACTCTCACCTGTCACTGTAGTATCTGAGCACTTTCCATTTAAAATCTTAGCAATAACAAAGCCCCTAGTGGACTTCAGGGAAAATCTACCACTTCTCTCTTTTGAGGATTATAACTCTGGTTCAGGTAGGGATTTTGGGGGGACTGGTAGGGATTTAGACAGTAGGGAGTGTCAGCGTTGTGAATGGCATTATTCTGGTAGAACGGTTTTTTTCTGAAGAGGAAGGTTTTGCAGTGTTTCCTAAAGACACTCAGACGTTGGATTCACCTGACCTCATCTGGACATTTGTTCCATAGCTGGATTCCCCTCTGCTTAGGGTATGGCTACACGATGAGGCTTTTAGAGACACAGCTGTATAGCTGCTGTTTGTCAGCAGGAGAGAGTTCTCCTGCTGACAAAAAACCTTCCACCCCGCACAAGCCGCTGTGGGTTTGTCTGCAGGAGAGCGCTCTTACTGAAAAAGTGCTGTTCACACCGGTGCTTTTCATCAGTAAAACTTTCATTATCCAGGATATGTGGGTTTTTTTTTACCCTTGAATGACAAAAGTTTTGCTGACGAATTGCCAGTGTAGACAAAGACATAGAATGCTTCGTCCCCCAGCTCTTACATGCTTCGTCCTGGGTTTTGTGATCAGCATTGTTCCAGAGGAGCTTAGCTGTCAGGTGGTTTATATATAACAATTCAATCTTTAACTGGAGCTTGATGGATTAATTGCTCTGAAAATTAGGACTACGACCAGTTCCGGCTCCTAGGCAGGGGCCCAGAGGGCTCTGCATGCTGTCCCGCCCCAAGGACTGGCTCCACACTCCCATTGGCCAGGAACCATGGCCAATGGGAGATGGGGGGGTACCTGTGGGCAAGAGCAGCACATGGAGCCTCCTGGCCCTCCCCCCCGCCTAAGAGCTGGACATGTTAGCCGCTTCTGGGGTGCAGCACGGTGCCAGGACAGGCAGGGAGCTGACCAGGAGCTGCCCAAGCCCCTCATCCCTGTCCCAGCCCTGAGCCCTCCAAAACCTGGATCCCTCTCCTGCACCTCAAATCCCTCATCCCCAGCCCCACCTCAAAGCCAGCACCCCAGCCCAGAGGCCATACCCCCTCCTGCACCCCAACTCCTTGCCTCCAAATCCCTTGGGCACCAGCCCAAGCGGCGCGGGAGAGGGATGTGGTGGCCATGGCTTCCTGCCGCCTCCATTGGCCTGGGATGGCAAACTGTGGCCTGTGGGAGCCGCGATCAGCCAAACCTGCCGACGCGGCAGGTAAACAAACTGGCCCGGCCTGCCAGGGTGCTTACTCTGGTGAGCTGTGTGACAGATGTTGCCGGCCCCTGGCCTAAGGCTTTGTCTATACTATCATAGTAAATCAACCTAAGTTACGCTACTTCAGTTATGTGAATAATGTAACTGAAGTGGACGTAGCTTAGGTCAACTTACCGTGGTGTCTACGCCATGCTGGTTCGACGGGAGACGCTCTCCTGCTGTCTTACCTTACTCTTCTCGGGAAGCTGGAGTACTAGAGTCAATAGGAGAGTGCTCTGCCATCGACATAGTGAGTCTTCACCGGACCTGCTAAATCGACACAGCTGCATTGATCGTGGCAGTGTCGATCTATGGGTAAGTGTAGATATGGCCTAAAAAATGTACTTCTGGGCTGCACTTTCAAGACAGGTTTCCCCGCATTAGCTGAGAATGAACTTGGGGTAGTGTAATACCAACTACCTGGTTAACAGAGGTCATTAGTAAGGATCTCAGTTAAAGCTGGTCACTGTGAATAGTATCAATGGGACATTTTTGCAATCACTTCTACCTCTTAATGTTTGCAGGTAAATGCTTTAATTACGGAGTCACTCTGGGAAAAGGGGCTATTGAAAGGGGAATCGAGGAAAGCACTAAGGCTTTGTTGAAGACTCCCATTGACTTCAGTGGGCTTTTCAGGTCATAGTGCAGGTACTTGAGTGAATCCAGATACTTTAAGTCAAGACAACACTTAAACAGATGTTTAACTTTAAGCATGTGCTCAAGTACCATATTGGCATTTTAGGTCAAATATTTATTCAGGTTCAAATGTTTCTATTCTCTGTCCAGCTCTAGGCTCTGTGATTTCAGAAATAGGGATGGTAGATGGGTCCATAATTGATTAGTCCGTAAAGATGGTTGATGTTTTTTTAAATTAAAAAAAAGTAAATAAATTTTTGAAATTTGAAAAAACAACACATTTTAAACAACATTTTCATGAAAAATGTTACCTGTTTTTTGACCAAGTATAAACTCTGTTTTTCAGAAAAAGGAAAATTTGCTCATTTCCATTTTTCTAAATCTCATCGTTTTAACTGTTTTTGAACAGGTTTAGTTAATTGTGGTTTGAATTTAAGGCAGATTATACAAGGGAAGGTATCCAGGGCAAACTGCATCGAATTGGTAAGGACATCTGTGTCCCTGTTGATTTTTCAGGGTGTCATATTGTTGCCAGAATATTAGAGAGACAAGTTGGGTGAGGTAATATCTTTTGTTGGACCAACTTCTGTTGATGAGGGAGACGAGCTTTCGAGCCACACAGAGCTCTTCTTCAGCCCTGACCTCAAAAGCATGTCTCTCTCACTAAGAGAAGTTGGTCCAATAAAAGATATTACCTCACCTGTCTTGTCTCTCTAATATCCTGGTACCTACATGGCTACAACTACACTGTTGCCTGAACAGACATTTGATCTGTAAAATTTTCAGAAAGTACCATAAACAGTATTCTCAACAAGAACATAATGTTGACAGAACTGAAGTTGAAATAGCAACTAATAGTTGAAATAGCAGCAGAGTAATTGTGGATATCCCTGAGGCTTTGAAGAAAAGTGAGACCATATGCATGCTGCTAGGGTGACTGAAAAGCCAGGGCCCTTGAACTTCACTGATTCTCTTTAATACACTGATGGAATGATAATGATTTTAATAAGCTGGATGCTCAGATACATAAGGTTGCTTGCTCCCTGCATAGGTGTCTTGTCTTACTAAGTCAATTAATAGTTTGCAACTCTGTGTGGTGAGGGGTTGCTAGGTGCCCATGCTGAAGATGAAGGAAACAAATGCATTTACAACCTCTGCAGCTCCCCAGGAAGGTACTTAAATAGCACTCAGACTATGCTGCACTCTCAGGACATTTCAGCAGCTGGTAGAAAGACACACAGGAGAGGGAACAGAGTGGCCTGTGATTTGTTGCAGCATGATTTTTATTGTTTCCTCCACACAGACAGCAATTTTATGCTATTTGGGTCTGAATATGCACAAATTCAGCAGATAGACTTGGCTGGGATCTCTCTTAAATCTGTGACCCAGAAATTCTACCTTAACTGGATCTGAAACACCAGTCTTTTAAAAGAAATTATCATAGTACTAGGCCTTGAGAAATCAATAGCTGTTGGAGTGAAGTCATTTAAGTACTACAAAAGAGCATCTTGTTGGCTACTGGAGGCATGTTTGGGCCATAATCAGTTTTTAGTGTGAAAATTGTTACTGAAGTACTTCACTGCTTCAAAGCTAGATGCTGGGTGGTGGTTGTACAAAGTACTTGTCTGCATCAGGGAAGTAACTACACTAGCTGCAGGACTGATGTAAATCATGATGAGCAGTGCTAAACTGAACACTCTTTGAAGATGCATGATTAGCAAATGAGTAGATACTCTGGTGGCAAGTGCTATGGAAATACCTATAAACAAATGTATACAGTGTGTCTGGTGAGTGAGCATAGGCTCCTCATAAGTCCTTGGTCTATTGGCATCCATGCAAAGTGGATGTAAACTGCTACCACCAGTGGAAGTGAGTGGAAAATTTTCATCTGCTAACATTTTCCTTCCACTTGCTGTGAGTGTAACCACTGTACAAGGTGCCAGGTAATGGAGAATTCAGATGCCTGTGTATATTTGGTATTCTATCTAATGACTGTAATGAAAAAAATAAGTTGTGGCTACTTTACATTCCTTTAGCACTGCAATGTCAAGATAAACACTGGTCAATATCTGTGGTGAAATTCTGTATCCACTGAAAACAATAACAAAACTCCCATTGCCTTCAACAGAATCTGGATTATTATTATTATTATTCTGTGGAGCCTCTAGTTTATATTTCTACCTCCTGCATTAGCAACAGAATTGTAAACTACATTTCCAGTTTTGCCTTTAGACCTGTGCAATCCCAATGAAGATAATGGGGTTACAGAGGTGTAATTTAGGGCAGAATTTGGTCTGCAGAATCTCTGTTAACAGAAGCCAGAAATAACATAATATGGCTTTCAGATCCCAGGTTGAATTTGCTGGGTTGCCCGTAATAAATACAATAAAAACATGTATTTTCATCTTAAACAAAACTTTGATCTGGAAACCTGAGGTAATGAATATGAGATTGCATTATGCCATTTTTACACCTTTACTTCTCAGAGTAGAACTACACTTTAACTACACTATTATGGTTTCACATAACTTTCATTACTTCTCTGGTATGTTCAGAAGTCCTGTTTATGTTGAACTGGTCAAGCTGAGTATTGGCACAACACTTAATGAATGAAGCTTCTTGTTCAGTGCTAGAAGGACGTGTCAGTAGATTTATATAATGATCCCAGATGGCACATCCAGTGAAGTATATAGTATGTTTAAAGACAGTCATTTTGTTTCCCCTACTTTATTAGAATAAGGAAAACAGTATTATCCTGAAAGCTTCTTTCTTTGCTTCACTGAGAGACCTTCTACCAAAAATCTTCCTCAGAATCTTACCTACCTAGATTCCAGATGCTGCTTTTTCACCTGGTTCTGGCCTTGTTTCATTACAGGAGCTGAGAAGCCCTGAGAAGAGTTGCTTGCCTGTAGAAAGTAGGACACGTAGTGCAATTTCTATAGCCTTGAGTTTACAGCTTCTTAGACTGATAGATTTTTAGGTCAGAATTTAGAACATGTATTCTGACTCTGGCCCCTTCATTTAATCTGACCCCTGGACAGTTTCTGAGCTGAACCATGATTTTGATGGTATATTGCTTACCTATAAGGAAACACTTAGGTAAGCAGGACACCTTACCCCAATGTAAAGCTTGCTGTACTAGTCATATATTCCTATAGTTTTGCATTGATCTTGTGTGACTGAAATAGACATTTAGACTGGCATTCCTAAGAGCTATTTCTTTGGTTGCCAGGTAAAGCTCAAGTCCACCCACTGACTTGGTATTTATACAGTATGGGTAAGGTTTAGCATCTATACTCACAGATGAATCTAGGCCTCTCTAGGTGGAAGGTTTATAACGTGATATAGGAAATTAACAAGGTGTTGATCAAGGAATCAGGTGAGATTTTAAAAACATGTTGTTAGGCTATAACCATAACAAGCCATTTCCTTCTTTCTCTGTGTTCATTATTGCAACATAAAGTTCCCCCGCCCCCAAGGACATGATCCTGAGACATACTGAACACTTACAACTCTTATTGGCTTCAAATGCTTATTTTCTTCTTGTTGTGAGTGACCTTAACAGAACCATTTTATGGCAATCAAAAGTGACTTCTTTTTAACATGCCCTTTGCTGAGAGAAGGGCTGTAACCTCACTACACACAGCTGTAGTAACAGATCCCTTGATCAGATCAGCTCAAAGCCTTCTACACTTTGCTTTTAATTTAATTAAAAATGCAAGGAAAAAAGTTACCCTCTTATGCATGTGCTTTGAGAGGAATAAAAGATTGCAAGTGAAGAAAGTACAATAATCTTGTCTGTTTACAAGTCTGAGAATTGTTTGAAAATGAGGAAAAAATGTTTCTGATCAGAAAGGCATTCTGATTTAAAACAAAAGGGGTCACTTTTAAAAAAGTTTTAAAAGACAGTTTGTTTTTTTTAAATACATTTGTAAAAGAAATTGCCAGCCTACTGTCAATGATTGGTGTTAGCCAAAGCTAATTAAACCAAAATCCCAGATCCAAACCTCTAGAAGTTTGGATCTATCTGGAACATTTTTGCAGATGAAATGATAGAGCTGACTGTTTCTTCTTTACATGCTGTGCTCTGATATAAACACTAAAGTTTTTCTTTTATCCAAAGATGGAGCACTTGTTTTCTTCTTATGACAGTCACCCATGAGCCTAAAAATTAAAGACATAAGCATCTTTCACATAAGTCCATTGTCGTGATTACGTGCATATTTGTGAGCTTCATACAATGAGCTTTCAGTGTGTTGCTTGAGACATGGAGATACATCTTGTGCCTGGCTAAGGTGCGCCTGTAAGAATAACAGGGGTAGGGGTATATATTTTTTTCTTTGTGGTTATTTTGTTCCAGCTGTGAACCATTGGGAACTGGTGCCGGGGCGGCTCCAGGCCCCAGCATGCCATGTGCGTGCTTGGGGCGGCAAGCCACAGGGGGTTCTCTGCCGGTGCCACGGGGATGGCAGGCAGGGTGCCTTTGGTGGCTTGCCTGCAGAGGGTCCACTGGTCCTGTGGCTTCTGGACCAACTGCCGAACGCGGCCTGCCAGCCGTGCTTGGGGCGGCGAAATGCCTAGAGCCACCCCTGTCTGGTGCACAGATGTGACCTCACCAAGAAGGCCCAATCAGAATGCAATGTTTTTAAAGAAACAATTTTCAAAGCCCTACAAGATATAAATATACCATGAAAAATGAACACTTCCTGTGTCTCCCTGGTAACAAGGTTACCTAATATGCCTCAGTCATTGTTCAAACAATCTTGTTGGATCTGAAGTCTGAAGAAGCTCAGCTCCTCATAAACAGCAGCTTTCACAGAAATCATTTTATCAGTGATTAAAACAAATCCGTTGTCTTGTAAACAATTTTTTTCAATTGCTTTAGTTATATTTACTGGTGGCGAATATTCCTTCGACGGCTGATCAAATGGAAATGAAATATAATGCCACATCTTGCTACCGAGCATAAAATAATTTGACACAGTGCACCATAAAATCTTATTTGAAAAGCTACAATTGCTTGATGTCAGTATTGCTGCTTATTCCACATTAATCATGGAAGAGAAAGTTGTCACTCAGGATAGGAAGAGATAAAAATCATGGTGGGAGTATGTTGAGTATATAAATGATGGGTCTGAGTCTATTCTTCATTTACATCAGTGCATATCAAGAATAATTCAACACTGAAAGATAGTGGAGTTACTTTGGGTTTACATTAATATAAATGAGGGCAGAATTTGGCCATATATGCCTCTAACTGTACTGTACTGACACTGTTAGGTGAGTATCTAATGTACAGCTATTAGCATTTGATATGTTGGTATGCATGCTGGTCCTCTCCATATTGTGCCATTAAGGCAGAGCCCTAAGTAGGAGGAGTTGAATGTGTCAGGAGTTGCTGCCAGAAGTACTGTGCTTTGGGAAGTCACAATATCTTCTGGGGAATGCAGCCATTGTGCCACCACCTCATGGTAGGAGACCAGGTGCATTTTTTTGGGAAGGTGAGAGGGGGAAGGATAGGGATAGTAGGAGAGGAAGAGGCTGGTACCCATGGTATCAATAGACCCTAAGATACCTCATGCCTGGAAGAATACAACAGCTGCTACTGAAACAGACACCAGGGTGCATGAATGAGAGTAGAAAGGTTTTTATGACCTCTCTTTTGCACACTTCCATATGGATCAGGGGCCCATAGTATACACACATTAGCATGTTGTGGTCATAGGAACATCCTCTCTATGTAATTGGTCACAGATTACAAATTGCTTACAGTTTTGTGCACAGCTGCTATCATTTTAATTAGTGATATTAAGGCTTGTCAGAATTTGGTTATTTTGTTTGTTTTATAATTTTGATGGAAAAGGTCAATATATATTTCCAAGTATTTTAAATTTATTTAAAATTTAAATTTTCAGTCAGACAAAATTATGGAGTTTAGACATTTATTTTTTTAAAAATTAATTTTAAATGTTCACAGTTGTGGGAGTTTATGAGGAGGTCAGAAAATAATTATTTTAATGACAGTAGATGTTGCCATTTGAAAAGCTAAAGTTTTGCAACTGTTAAAACAAAAATTGTTGGACTATGTCAAAATATACAAAGTAAATAACCTTAAATCAAACTTTATTAAGTTCTCAAGCAACAATTTTCTTACTTTGCCTATCCGTAAAATCTGTTATTATTGATGGCAATATTTTTTTCATCAGTTTCTACAGTGACATTGATGTTTATCAACATTTACTGATAAATCTCTAATCCTTCCAACCACAAAGATATTTTAAGATCACCCACAGATGATGACTTGAAAGGTGGAAAAAGCTCCTTGTGTTTTTCTGGTGACTGACCTAAATGGTGAATTTGTGAGTTATCACCTGATGGTAAATATTGTGGGGAGACTGAAAAATGAAGCTCACATCTATGAGAACAATGCCCTGGCAATCTAACCTGTAAGTGAACAGATCTGCACAGCTTGCATCCCTCTTCTAGACTAGATGGGGGAAGAGAAGTTCATTTCCCTTGTTTGCTCAGGCGTGCAAAAAGAGGCATCAGAAAGCTTCTTTACTACAGACGGTTTTCAATATTGCAACTTCTGCTGCTCAGACGGAAGAAAACAATACTGAAATCAGTAAAACATAATCAATTGGATACCTAGTGTGCACGCTGCCGCAGATAACAAAATGTCATTCATTAAAGCATTTAAGGTGTCACATTATTTTTTTTCAAGGGTATCAACTAAACTGATTCCAAAAATATACAAATTAAAAGAAAAAAAGGAAATCAATATGTCAAATACTAATAACAGCTGTGATACTATACTGTAGCCTCCTCTGCCCTTGGATTCTTTCTTTTCATGGACAAATTTTGCTGTCCAAAGACGAATGAGCCTCAGTTGTGAACCTGAACCCCAATGTGCTATGTGCTGTACGAACACAGAATAAATCTGACATCGGGAATTATAACATTCAAAAACCAGTAGGAGATCACTTCAATCTCCCTGGTCATTCAATAACAGACTTAAAAGTGGCAATTCTTCAACAAAAAACCTTCAAAAACAGAAACTGCAGAACTAGAATTAATTTGCAAACTGGACACCATCAAATTAGGTCTGAATAAAGACTGGAAGTGGATGGATCACTAAAAAAACTAAATAAAATTGTTAGGGCATGGCTACACTTGCAGATATAGAGTGCTGTGAGTTAAACCTGCCTTCGGAGAGCGCAGTAGGGAAAGCACTGCAGCCTGTCCACACTGACAGCTGCAAGCACACTGGCATGGCCACATTTGCGGCACTTGCAGAGGCATTGGGCAGGGTGAATTATGGCCAGCTATCCCACAGAACACCTCTTCCCATTCTGGTGCTGTGGCTTGTAGGAAGGGGGCGTGGAGCGCGGGGCATTCTGGGTCCTGCCCCAAGGCCCCATGATGCATTGGTTCGCATCACAGCATTCCCTTTCCTTCCATCCACATTTGGCACCATCTTTCAATGTTTTTTGTACTGCACACTCTGTCTTCCCTTTCGGTCTGCGGGAAGGGAGTCTGAACTGCTGAGGAATATGCTAACGAGTCTCACCAGCACATCATGTTTGGCAGTCGAGTTATTCCTTATGATCCAAAGTGACAGTGAAAGCTCCAATATCGATTCGAGTAATGCATATGACACGAGTTTGCTTGTGGCATTCATGAATATGCTCACCACTGTGGAATGCCACTTTTGGGCTTGGGAAACAAGCACTGAGTGGTGGGATCACATTGTCATGCAAGTCTGGGATAACGAGAAGTGGCTGCAGAACTTTCAGACAAGAAAAGCCACTTTCATGGGACTGTATGAGGAGCTCGCCCCCACCCTACGGTGCAAAGACACGAGATTGAGAGCTACCCTGATGGTGGAGAAGTGGGTGGCTATTGCAGTTTGGAAGCTGGCAACTCCAGACAGCTACCAATCAGTCGCTAACCAGCTTGGAGTGGGAAAGTCGACTGGTTGCAGGGCCATTAATTGCATCCTGCTCAGAAGAACCATAACTTTGGGTAACGTGCATGACATTGTGGCTGGCTTTGCACAAATGGGTTTCCCTAACTGTGGAGGGGCGATAGATGGGACGCATATTCCTATTCTGGCACCACCCCACCTGGCATCCGAGTACATTCATTGGAAGGGGTATTTCTCTATGGTTCTCCAGGAGCTTGTGGATCACCATGGGCGTTTCATTGACATTAACGCAGGTTGGACTGGAAAGGTGCATGACGCACACATCTTTCGGAACCCTGGCCTATTCAGGAAGCTGCAAGCTGGGACTTTTTTCCCGGACCAGAAGATCACTGTAGGGGAAGTCAAAATGCCCATTGTTGTCCTTGGAGACCCCGCTTACCCTTTAATGCCATGGGTCATGAAACCCTACACAGGGAGCCTTCAAAGCAGCAAGAAGCGGTTAAACAACAGGCTGAGTTGGTGTGGAATGACTGTGGAGTGTGCTTTTGGACGTTTAAAGGGCCGCTGGCGCAGTCTGTACTGGAAGCTGGACCTTGTCGATGACTGCATCCCAGTGGTTATATCCGCATGCTGTACCCTCCATAACTTTTGTGAAGGGAAGGATGAAGGATTCACTCAGGTATGGAACTCGGAGGTTCAACACCTGGAGGCTGAATTTGAACAGCGAGAGAGCAGGGCTATTAGAGGGGCCCAGCATGGGGCTGCAAGAATCAGGGATGCCTTGAGGGAGCAATTTGAGGCTGAAAGGCAACAGTAATGTTTGGTGCCCTGCACTGGAGTGAAGTGCAGTGGTTCCAGTGTTAGTAGGAATCTATGTTTGCTACGCTGACTTGCAGTGCCTGTTTCTTTCCTGGACTAAGGTATCTTTTACTTTATGCAATAATAAAGACTGTTTTCAAAGCCAAAAAATCCATGTATTGAAAAGAAAATTTTTTTTATTGAAAAGAGACACAGCTGCTAAGGAAACAAAGGGCAAGGGGGTAGAGTGGGGAATCACAGATTTGCGTATGTCCTGTCTGGAGTGCTGTGCAATGAGTGCTGCAGTTCAGGATGGCTATACTGCATGGTGATGGGGGTTATGTGCAGTGGGTAAGGGCCATAGTTTTCAGTGCTGGGTGGAGAAGCTACAGGTGTTGGAGGTAGCTGGTGGTGGTAAAAACCCAGATGTTGGGGAAAGTGGTTTGGAGGTGACATGGGGGCACAAGGGAAAGAGTTTTAGGACAAGGGCTGGGGGGGGAGGGGGGGAGAAGGGGCTCAGTAGTGCTCTACCTGCATTGCTACGAGCATCTGTATTGAGTGCTTTGCTGCCGGCAATCAGCATTCTGCTGGCGGACCCTCCTTTCACTCTCCCGCCACTCCTGTACTTTTTGATTGATTTTCATTACTTGAATGTTGCATTACTTCATGCAACATGTCTTCCTTGCTTCTACGGGGCCTCTTTATGATTCTTTGGAGTCTTTCGGCCGGTGATAACACGACGGATGAGAGGTTAAGGTTGCATCTGTAAAGGCAAAATGCAACACTTAACAGAGGCAGCATTGTTCACACCAGACAAAGCAATGATTCCCCCGTACCTGAGGGCAAGCACAGTCTACACCAGTGGTTCTGAAACTTTTTTTCATGGACCACTTGAAAATTGCTGAGGGTCTCGGCGAACCACTTAATGATCTTTCCAAATGTTCATACCATTAGCTAAGTATTGTAAAGCGCTTTGGATAAAAACACTATACATAAAAAAATTAATAATTAACTTTTTTGTTCTACAAATAAAAGCACACAACTCATATCTTAATATCAGTAGTTTTACCTTTCTAATGCAATGGATGTGCCCTCTCTCCTCTGCTGCTGCAGCCCCTGAGGTGGGGCTGAGCAGGAGGGGAGTCTCTCCCCTGCTACAGCAGCCACAGAGCTGATGCTGGGAGGGAGGGCTGTCTCTCCTTGGCAGCCACAGCCCTGGAGCTAGGGAAAGTCATCTCTTTCTCTGGCTGCCGCAGCACTGCATGTCCCAAATTCCCTCCACCCCTCTTCTCACCCCACTGCTTCCTCTCACCTACCCCCTATTCCCCCCAAGGCCACCAACTCACCTTACATGTGCATCTTCTCCAGGGTCCAGGTATCTAATTAGTGGAGCCACACCTGCACGGTTCCACTAATTAGGTGTGTGGCCCTTCATTCTCTCGTGTGTGGCTGCCCAGGTGTGCACCTTAGAGGGAACTATCTGTGGACCACCTGAATGGAGCTTGTGGACCACTGGTCGTCCACAGACCACAGTTTGAGAACCTCTGGTCTACACAACAGCATAATTTGCCCATCCCAAAACCAACGCACAGAACCCATGGGGGCCCCAAAATGGTGAGTAAGCACAGGGTCAAGCACGACTGATTGTTTCACGGCTGTACTATCCTCTGGTTTTCTGTGCCTTGGGGAGAGCCAACAATGGCAGGGGGCCCCTATACTGAACACTGTCCCCACATTTTCCACAGGATGAGTTCATCCTGGAAGATATCTCACTGCTGAGGGTGACCTGGGAAGCAAGAGAGGGTCTTCTACTGCAATGTGGCTTCTGCTCTGGCCCATATGCAGCTTGACTGTGTGCAGCAATGGTCCCCCCAGCCCCTCACCACACAGTGCCACAGACCAGTTAGCCTGACTGGGACAAGGACCACAGTGGCTCTCCTGAGAAACCTGCTCAAGCGCATTGCCCAAGTTCTGGATGAGACCTTTGAAGAGATCACTGAGGCTGATTACCGTGATGTGAGAGAGCACATCAGCTCCCTATTCCACATCTAGGCATGCGTGCAGCCCTAATCCTCCTTGCCCCAAAAGCCCGCACTGAATAACTTCCTTCCCAAAATAAAAGCCGCTTACTGGGAACCTCCTCTGGTATTTGTCCTTCCCCCAAGTATGGCTGCTGCGGCTGGCTACCTTCCTCCTGGCTTAAGAATAGCTCCTGGCTGCATGCATCTTCCTCAGCACCCTCGCTCCCACTTTGCTCCTCCTCCTCTTCCTGCCTTGTTGCACTGGGCTCTGAAGTGTCCATGGTGGTCTCCAGAGCGGAGGTGGGGTCGCCGCCAAGTATCGTGTTCAGCTCTTTGTAGAAACGGCAGGTTGCGGGAGCAGCACTGGAGCTGCGGTTTGCCTCATGGGCTTTATGGTAGGCATTCCACAGCTCCTTCACTTTAGCCCTGCACTGCAGTGCGTCCTGGTCACGACCCCTTTCGATCATGCCCCTTGATATCTGCCCAAAGGTATCGTAATTCTTCCAGCTGGAGCACAGCTGGGACTGGACAGCTTCCTCCCCACAAACACTGATGAGGTCCAGCAACTCACTATTGCTCCATACGGGGGCTCGCCTGGAGCGTGGAGGCATGGTGTCCTGGAAAGATTCACTGATAGCACTCCATGCCTGGCTGAGCAAACAGGAAGGGATTTTTCAAAATTCCCAGAGAATTTAATGGGCGGGTCTGATGGTTGGTCACCTGAGGGCAGGACAGTAGAGTTCAAAGTGCTATCCAGAGTGGCTAGCACAAGCACTGTGGGACACTTCTGGAGACCGATCAGAGCGCACTATAGGAACAGGGCATCCACCCTGATGCTGTGGTGCTCCAGCAGGGGTGCAGCAAACGTTATTCCACTCGCCGAGATGGACTATCAGCAGCGCTGTAGCCGCGGACTCAGAGCACTCCATGTGCCTTGCCAGTGTGGACGGGTAGTGAGCTAGTGCATCTGGGGCTCCTTTATTGTGCTGTAACTTGCAAGGGTAGCCAAGGCCTTCGCCTCTAAGGTGCCACAAGTACTCCTCGTTGTTTTTACAAAAACTAATTTTCCCTTGCTAAATACTCATCCCTTCTTGTCAACTGTTTGAAATGGGCCACCTTGTTAACATTTGCCTCATTAACACTACAAAACTGATTTCCACTCCTTCTTGTCAACTGTTGAGAATTGCCTACTTCCAACTTAAATTGAATTGGCTTGTTAGCACTGACCCCCCACTTGTTAGGCAACTCCCATCTTTTCATATGCTGTGTATTCATACCTCCCTACTGTATGTTCCACTCCATGCATCTGATGAAGTGGGGTCTAGCCCATGAAAGCTTATGCCCAAATAAAACTGTTAGTCTCTAAAGTGCCACAAGGACTCCTCATTGTTTTTACAGAATAAAAAGACAGTCTCTGCCCAAACAGCTTACAATATAAGTATATGACAAGAGACAACATATGGATATAGACACAGTACAAGGAAACAATGAGACAATATTAGTCAACAAGAGTTGGCAGCACTGAGCTGTCTGCAAAACACCTGGCAAAACTCTCAAATTTGATTTGCTGAAGAAATTCAAATCATTCTCCACATGCAGATTATGACTGGTTTGATGCTAATGGTAGCAAGTCAGCCTGTTTTTGGGTTGTGGGAGAAGTTACATGGTGTCCTTTCCAATAGTCAATCGCATGGCTTGTGTAACTAACCTGAATGACACAAATGGCCAGTTTTATGCAGTTTGAGTTTGGTGAATGTTCTGGCTGAAAATGTGCCTGGTGCTAGTGAAATTCACGCACTCAGGTGTTTGCAGAAAGGTGGAAAATCTAGCCGGATTCAGAATGTCAGGAGATACTTTCTCACACTTATTTCTGATTTCCAGAACAGCCTGGGAGAATGTTGTGCCTTCTTTTACAAATCAAAGAGCTTGACAGGAAGACAGATGATGAAGATGGGATGTAAAGATGGCCATGTGCCCTGGGTGTAATTATTTTCTCATTACTCCCAAACTTTGCAGCCACACAAAACTCTTTCAGAAGGAATTGGAACTGGCAAGAAAGAAAATGGGAACCCTACCTTCATGCAACTCCTGTAAAGCAAGAAATGGCTTTGTAACCCCTGCAGAGAAAATTACAAATATTCAGCCTGATCCATCTCCCACTGAAGTGAAATCAGATCCATAGTTACGAAAACATAATAAAGTATCAGTAAAAGGCAGGCAGAAATCATTGCTGCACAAATATAAACGCTCAGTTATGTTTCAGTGCTGCAGGTTCCACGCTCAGTGAAAAGCTGCATGAGCAGATGAAAGCACGAGAATCACACTCCATATCTAATTCCCAGGACCCTTTTTGTATTTTGAAGGCATGCAGTGACCAACGATTTTCAAAATTGCAGTGAAGAGGTACAACCATTCCACTCTGAAACTAGCTCTTCAGGAGAATAGAGTCAGAGGAAATATTTAAAAAGGATTCTTATTTATTTAGTCTCTTTACTTTGACTCTTCTAGTTCAAGTGGCTGCTGCGATAGAAATATATAAGAGGTATCTTTATGCTTCAGGGCACTAGCCTTCCACTGACTACCTGAGGCTAGGAAGAAGCTTCTCTTATGGGCAGATTGTTCCATAATTGTCCATGATGGGGGTCTTACACCGGGTCTGAAAAAAATCTGGTAATAGCCACTGTGAGTGGCAGGAATCCTGGATAAACAAGTTGTTTGAGCCAGTGTGGCAATTCCTGTGTTCTTCAGTCAATTACATTGACTTTTTTACCACTTCTGAATGGCACAACATGTGGTACTTGTAAGTAAGAGGCAGAAATAGAATATATGGCTTAAGGTTTTAGTAACTGCTACAGTTTGTAACTTCCTAGGTAACCAGTTTCGCCCCGTGCTGTAGTAAAATGACAGTGCTAGACAGATCTTGCTGGCAGGGTGGCTAAAAGTCACATGACCAGGTATTTTCTGCATATCCTTTTTTACTGTAGTATTAGCTTTATAGTACTCAGTGGATGAATTATTTCTCTATGGTTCCACAACCATTATGCTTAATGTCAATTTTCATTTCACACTGAAATATAACTTCTGCATACAGTCAAAGCCCATCATGCTTTGCACTTATCCTAACTTTAAAAAATGATGTCCTTCTCTCAAAGTACAGCAAAAGGAAAGTTCAGTTTTCAAATATGCCTGTAAAACTACACTTACAAGGGACGAACAAGTAAATTGGGTACTTAGGTGGACAAATACCTATTTGCAGGGTGCATGTGACTAATGTGTGGGTGCAATTTTCGTAGTATGTTTGAAAATTTGGCACTAAAAATCATATATGGTCCTAATTATAATAGACCTTGGATAAAATGTTCAAAAGCACCTAAATGACCAAGGAGCCTAAATCTTTTGGATTTAGGTTACTAAATCATTTAGGTGCTTTTGAATATTTTATTCCTAATCATGAGAACTGAGAGAAATGTAATTAGTTTCCATATTCAATAGAGGAATTGTGATGTCTGCTTCAAATTTTCTTATTTGTTATTTGAATGACAGGAATGCCTAAACGTCCCTAAGGAAACCAGGGCCCCATAGGCATTTGTAGGCATTGTACAGACATGCAGTGACCCAGTCTAAATGGACAAAGCAAACGGTGGAAGGGGGAACAGAAGCAGAGAGGGGGAATGGTTTGACCAAGGTCACACAGCAGGTCAGTGGCAGAGGTGGAAATAGAATCCAGGTGTCCTGAATTCCTGTCCAATGCCCTCTCCTGTAGACCACGATGCCTCTGCCTCTGCCTCTGCACACTCCGTCTGTCTTCAAACAGTGCATGTAATGGCTGGAAAAACCTGTTGATCTGTAATGGTACCATACGAGGAGGGAAATCTGAACACTTTGTACTCAGCAGCAAGCAGCCCAGTGCTACTGAAGTAGACTTTAAATTTATTTTTAAATGTGTAACAAGGATCATACTGTGGAGCCTCTGTTTATTAAAGACTGCTTACTTGTCCGTCTTGGAATTTGAAGTTATTGCTGTTCACACATTAAGTTTCTGTATCTGGCACACCCTGCTATGCTTACGGACAACTGTTGTGAGTAGCATGGGATGCCTTTCAATAAGTGCCCTTCTGTCTGCCATATCAAGTTCAGCACTTCCCTTATGGTCATGTTGTATGTCATGGATGACTGAGCTGAGCTCAACAGAAGGAGGATGAGAGGGCAGAAGGGAGTTCATAATCGCAAGACAATGATTTTTGTGTGCTAGTATCTGCTGAATAAAATGAACCTATAGAACCATTTTTCACAGATAAGCCGTACAGTTTGTCTCCTCTAATCAGAGGGAGGAAATGATGTTAAGTGATTATAGAAGCAAACAGGGAGTCATGGAATGCAAGAAATTAAACATGGGCAAATAGTCATGTAGAGCCAGATTTGTAAAGGTATTTAGGCATTTACAGATGCAGATAGGCCCCTACTGAGATTTTCAAAACACCTAGGTGCCGAAATCTTTTTGAAATCTGGACCCTAGTCCATTCCTCTGCCACTGCAGGATTACTGCTTAGGGCAGTGGTTCTCAAACATATTTGATTGTGACTCCCCCTTCTTTGTGTCTACAGTAGTTTACACTCTCCCACCCCCTGCCACACAAATACATATACCGATATGCGGCGGTGGTGCTTCGCTTGAATAGGCTTCTTTGTTTTTCACTTGAGTTGGGTTTTGTTTTTGGGTTGCACAAATGAGCCAATGATCCATTGTAATGAGAGCAAAAGCCAAACACAATTGTGGTCTATGCTTACAATGAAATGTGCACAACACATTATAGCAAACAGATTAACATACAGATAGCAATGACTTTAATGTATAATCAAGGCTGGCTCCAGGCACCAGCGCAGCAAGCAGGTGCTTGGGGCAGCCAATAGAAAGGGGCGGCACGTCCAGGTCTTCAGTGGCAATTTGGTGGCGGGTCCCTCAGTCCCTCTTGGAAGGAAAGACCTGCTGCCGAATTGCCGCTTAAGAATGAGGCGGCGGTGGTAAAGCTGCCACCGAAGTGCTGCTGAGCATGGCTTTTTTTTTTTTTTGTCGCTTGGGGCAGCAAAAACGTTGGAGCCAGCCTTGTGTATAATGTTTCTGCTTCTTAGCATATGTACAACGTGCCTCAGGTGGCACGTGACCAGGATTTGGTCTGCTTGTTGGTTCATTCACTTCCCTGGGCTGGGACCTGATACGCAGTGCAACGTGAATGTGATCCATGCGCTCATCGTCATGTATAATACTATGCAAGCTTAACAAATCAGTAAAAATGCACAGCTCCATCTGAGGACCTGATATGTTGGGAGGAATCAGCTTTGCTAGTTATCGTTGCTGTGGGTAAAATGTGCGCAGTAACTTTCCCCCACCCCTACAGCTTCTTATGCCCCCCAGAATACATCCTGTACCCTCCCGGGGGGCATGCCCCCCAATTTGAGAAGCTCTGGCTTAGAGTATATGTTCTACTGCTATAGCCCATCTAACTGTTAAATGTCCCCAATATTGGGGACTTTCCTTTGGAGATCAGTCCACATATTCTTGGAGGAAGCTGTTGGCAGAGCAATCTCCATGAAGAATTGTAGTTCAGGAATGAGGTTTGTAGCATATCCAGATTTGTTATTATTCCAGACATGCCAGAAATCCCATATTTTCTCTCAGGTATTTAGAGAAATTGGAGGTATCTAGGTGAAGAGCTTGAGATTAAGGCCCATATCTGGCAAATGTTCGTGCACACGAATCATCCCTGTGATTTTTCACACAGAAAGTGAAGCACGTGCAAAAATGTTTACAAGACTGGTATCTAAAGAATAATTGGATGAGTCCTCGTGAGTGGGGTTGGGGGTTTCTTCTTTTACGGTTCGTGTTTATGCCATTGGAAAGTGCGAAGGAAATGCGCATAGCACCATTAATTAAATAATTTATATTTTGGGAGGCACCTATACCTACAGAAAGGTGCTATCTGATGAATGTAAAATTTGGTTTATTTAATTTGCTTAGTGTTTGTTGCTTTTTAGTGCATTTGAGAAGGCAATAATTATCTGGCTTGACAGATAAAATATATTTTTCATGTTCTGTCTCCATTCTTTCAGAAACATAGAAGTGCAAAAATTCATGTAACTGTATCACTTGAGGGGAGGAAGGAGGAAGCTCTCCTTTAGCTTGAGTGACTTTTTCACGCTTTTTATTATTTAATAAAATATCATTTTTAAATCTACACAATTGAGTTGTAAAATACTTATGATCACTTACTGCTCTTGTAACCTCCAAGAGCATAGGTATATCATTAAGATCCTGATCGTGCACGTGGCATGATTATACAGATATGAGTAGTCCCATTGAAAAGAATATGCACATAATTAAGTTTTTTCAGGACAGTAGTCTATCTTTATTTTAAAAAAATTGTTCTAATACAAACCAAAAGTAATAGTGTTAAGTGAAGACGTAACAGGAGAATGCAATTTTGAAGATTAAGGGTGAGATCTTCACCAATGATTTTACTCTTTTTCTTCAGTTAAAAGAGCCAGAATGACCTAGAAGGGCCCTAAAAATCCATATCCTGCTGCAGGAAGATTCCTCTGATTGCAAGCACTGCTGAAAACAGCCATAAGGCTGCTCCCTGAGGATCCCCTTGCAAGCCTCGGCCTAGTGGGTGTGCTGGAAGAGACCAAGATGTGGCAGGGACAGGACCCAGGATGCAGCACGATGGTGATTCTGGGGAGACCTCCTGCAAGTAGCCTACCCTCCCCCTGGGTTGAAAGTTCTCTGCTGTGCCTCTGAGGATCTCAATAGCTAAATCTCAATTAACAGGAGAATTTAATACGGCAGATTTTTTTTTCATACAGTTCAATACTACCAAGATTAACCCAATTTCAGTAATCTGTGCAGCACTAGAATTCATACGGTGATTTTTGCCTATCAAGTTCTTTAGATGTTATTACATCACTTCTAATTAATGCTCCAGCTAAAGACTTAATACTTTCAATTTGAGTTTTCAGTTCAAGAATCTTATCAAAGCTTCTTCTGAATTGTTTAATTACTGTTGGTTCTGTTCATTGCTTAAAATTTATCATTGACTTTTCGGATCATTAATGGCTGTGTTAAATGACAACAGCCAAAAATGGAATACTGATTGCTGCAGCATCCCACGGTGCACTTAGATGGCCCTCATTACCATAGTATCTGAGCCCCTACTACAACTGTTAATATATTTTATCCTCCCATGTCCCGGTGAGGTAGAAAAAATTGTTATCCCTATTTTATGGATGGGAAAGTGAGGCACAGGGTAGATTAAACTAAAGATCATATACTAAACACATGGCTCAGGAGATTAAAAACATAAGTCTCTTGATCTTCACACAGTCAAAAGCCATGCTTCCTACTATAACTTTTTGGATTTTAAAAAAAATTTTCTACAGAAAATTTTGAGTTTGTGGTAAAACAAAGAAAGGAACAAACTAAAAAATCCAGACAATTTTTGTCAAACACTGAAAAATTGACAGCCTCTTCTCTTAAAACAAAACAAAAAACAACAGGCAAAAACATTCAGCTGAAAACTCGATTTATTTTTTTTTTAATTTGTAGATGCCACCAACAGTGGTGCCTGATGAGAGTTACTGTCCAGGTACCTCTTAGATCGCTCCTCTGTGGACCAAGTTTCCCAGCTGTACGATAGGAACCCCTCTTCAGGTAGTTGACGGTTGATATAAAATCCCCCCCTCTTGCTCTTCTATTTTGCAGACTAAATAAGCCCAATTTCCTCAGCCTCTCCTCATAAGTCATGTGCTCCAGCCCCCTAATCCTCCACTGGGGATTAAAAGATCTATGAAATTTGCCTACAGCGTTATGGTACACAGCCTCTCTGAATCAGTAGGTAACCCAAAAATATTTTAAGTTGGTTATCACATTTAGCTAAAGCTTTCCCATATAATGTGGCACAAAACACACTATCTACAACTGTAAACTTAGCATCTTTCCCATGTAACTCAGTTCATAGAAGTCTAATTAAAGATCAATGAACCAAGTGTTTAAAAGGCAGCCAATTTAATTGCTGTAATTGTATGATTTAGATGAAGAATAAATGTGCTAATGATACTGTAATATTAAATGCTCAACTTGGTTATCAAAAGTCAATTAAGATGTAATTGTAAAGCAGCAATCCACAAATAATGAGTGAAATACTTCCTTTTGAGCAGGATGTTGACAGAAACAAAATAGGATAACCCTGTTACATTTTAGCACTTGCTTTAATAATATAAAAATATGTAGTCAACATTTCATCCTATGACAGTTCATCATGCACAGTTCAGATTGCCCCTTGTAGTCCCAATTCAAAATGGTGAGAGCAGAAGGATTAAGAAGGAAAAGAGTATTGAATAGTAATGTGATATTCCTTTCCTGTACCCTTTGTCTGTCTTGGCGTGATTTTCAATGCACTCAATGGCCTTGGCCCAGAAGAGCCTCTCAGATGAAGACTGTGGTTAACATCTTTACTCCTCTGGGAAAAACAGATCTCCTTCACATAAAGATAAAGCTCATCTCTAGGTGAGACAGAGCTCGCTATGGGGCTGCTTTGAGACTGGGGAATGAACTCCCCCAGGAACTACGGACCATCACAGATTTCACCAACTTCCAGCCTAAGTGCAAGGCACATTTCTTTGATTGGCTTTCTCTAATATTAATGCAAGGCAGCGTGTACTTTATTTTTTTTTTATAAAGAGAAACTCTACCAAAGCAGAACATTCCACTGTACACATAGTTCTCTACTGGGGAGTGGATGAGAGAAATAATGAACCACATGTGACAGACATTAGTCACGTCACTTAATGCACTACTGGACTGCCCTCAGATGCCACAGTGATGAGGGGAAGCTAACAGCCTGTATAGAATAGAATATTTACATTGTAAACTCTTTGGGGGCAGGGACTCTCTACTACTGTGCCTATATAGTGCCTAGCACAATGGAGCTCCAATCTTGTCTGAACCCTTAGGTATCGTAGAATCAGAGAAGATTAAGGTTAGAAGAGACCTCAGGAGGTCATTTAGTCCAACCCCTGCTCAAAGCAGGACCAACACCAACTAAATCATCCCAGCCAGGGCTTTGTCAAGCCAAGCCTTAAAAACCTCTAAGGATGGAGATTCCACCACCTCCCTAGGTAACCTATTCCAATGCTTCACTACCCTCCCAGTGAAATATTTTTTTCTAATATCCAACCTAGACTTCTCCCACTGCAACTTAAGACCTTTGCTCCTTGTTCTGTCATCTCCCACCACTGAAAACACCCAAGCTTCATCCTCTTTGGAACACCCCTTCAGATAGTTGATGGTTGCTATAAAATCCCCCCCTCTTACTCTTCTATTTTGCAGACTAAATAAGCCCAATTTCCTCAGTCTCTCCTCATAAGTCATGTGCTCCAGCCCCCTAATCATTTTTGTTGCCCTCAGCTGGACTCTCTCCAGTTTGTCCACATCCTTTCTGTAGTGGGAGGCCCAACTGGATGCAATACTCCAGATGTGGACTCACCAGTGCCGAATAGAGAGGAATAATCACTTCCCTCGATCTGCTGGCAATGCTCCTACTAATACCGTTCAATATGCTGTTAGCCTTCCTGGCAACAAGGGCACACTGTTGACTCATATCCAGCTTCTCATCCACTGTAATCCCCATGTCCTTTTCTGCAGAACTGCCGCTTAGCCAGTCAGTCCCCAACCTGTAGCAGTGCATAACTCTGCACTTGTCCTTGTTGAACCTCATCAGATTTCTTTTGGCCCAATCCTCCAATTTGTCTAGGTCACTCTGGACTCTATCCCTATCATCCAGCATATCTACCTCTCTCCCCAAGCTTAGTGTCATCCGTGAACTTGCTGAGGGTGCAATCCATCCCATCATCCAGATCATTAATGAAGATGTTGATCAAGACTGACTCCTGGAACGCTCCGCTTGATACCAGCTGCCAGCTAGACATCAGGCTGTTGATTGCTACCTGTTGAGCCTGACAATCTACCCAGCTTTCTATCCACCTTATAATTCATTCATCTAATCCATACTTTTTTAACTTGCCAGCGAGAATACAATGGGAGACTGTATCAAAAGCTTTGTAAAAGTCAAGATATATCATGTCCATCACTTTCCGTATATCTACAGAGCCAGTTATCTCATCATAGAAGGCATTCACGTTGGTCAGGCATGACTTGCCCTTGGTGAATCCATGTTGACTATTCCTGATCACCTTCCTCTCCTCCAAGTGCTTCAAAATAGATTCCTTGAGGACCTGCTCCATGATTTTTCCAGCGACTGAGGTGGGCTGTCCGGTCTGTAGTTCCCCAGATTCTCCTTCTTTCCCTTTTTTAAAGATGGGGACTATATTTGCCTTTTTCCAATCGTCTGGGACCTCACTGATCACCAAGAGTTTTCAGAGATAATGGCCAATGGCTCTGCAATCACATGAGCCAACTTCCTCAGCACTCTTGAATGCATTAGATCTGGACCAATGGACTTGTGCGTGTCCAGCTTTTCTAAATAGTCCTTAACCTGTTCTTTTACCACCGAGGGCTGCTCACCTCCTCCCCATACTGTGCTGCCTAGTGCAGCAGGTACTATTGTAACAAACATGATTAATTAATAGGCAATTAAAATTAGAATAACTCATAGAGAGATTGTAGATGTGGCAACAAATAGTAATTTGAAAACACAGAATTTCAAGATCATATTGAAACCCACCTGGTGCTCTGGTGGGTTTGGAGCTGAAGTCTTTAAGATGTTGGTGCAGACTTGTACTTTGATCCTACTTGCGGTCTATTATTATGCTTTTATAGAGGAATCTCTTAGTCATGTAAGATAATTCTTATTTATATATAACTCTGAAGTGACTGAGTTGTTTCTTGTAAACCCTAAAATTCTGCTTAAAATGTTGGCCACTCAGCTGAGCACTCTCCATTCCTTTTCGGTTAAACCAGATAAGACTGTTGTAGTTTTAGTTTTTTTCCTCTCAGCCACCACTCAGGGCTCAATGTCAGACACTTGCTTCCCACTCTTGGCTCTTGGTGTCCAGGAAAATTCAGGATTTGCTGGTTTTCCTGACTGCAAAGAAGGTTGTTTATAGAGTTCAATGGAAACAGCTTCTACATGTTCTTTGCAGATTTGGCCTGGGCACACACTTCCTCAGCTGCATCCAGTTTTTGTACATTTCCACTAGACCTGCTACAATCTTTCTTCCTCTGGTAATTTCACTTTAGAGGGTGGTGTTGAAACCAGTCTAGAGGAACGTCCCCATGCCTGCATCTGCCATCGGGATTTGTTGCTAGCCCCTTAAAAAATAACCAACTAGGAAGTGTGGGTGCAAACAGCCAAGGTATTTATTAAACCATCAACAACTCTAAACAAAGTAAACCAGAGGTAAACCAAATGAATAGAAACACAGGTAAAGCAAGGACCCCTACAACAGGTGATATAAGGTAAATAAAGGATTGGCAGTATGCTGATTGTGACTGAGGGTAAGTTCCCTCCCTTAGGATGGGACCCAGGTAAGAGAATGGAGGATCAATGGACCACTACCAGGTCTTGCAGCTCTGTGGATCCTCATGACAACAGGACAGCTCCAGACTCTGTCCAGGTAGGTGAAACTCAAAAGTAAGAAGTGGACCTCAGGATCAGGCGATGACAGCTCTGTCTCAGAGATGACTTGGCTTGTGACATTGTGGGTGTGTGTTTGTCATCAGTGAAAAAGTGGCAGCTGGTGACACACTCTGTATATGCAAGTGAGAATTACCCTCCCACAATGAGATGAAAGAGCATGGTGCTTAGCATATTCCTCTAAGGCAATCTGGAGAGCTGAGGTGTTTGCTGTGCTTTCGAAAGGTTGCAGCAGCAGCACCTCCAGACTCTGACGCTCAGAAGGGCAGTCCTTCCCCTCAGATGTGCTAGCCCTTATATGCCCTGCTGTCACATGGTTTGCTTGGTTTCCCACCTTTTGGCAGAAAGGGCTACACCTGGGGAGGGGGAAGAAGGGCAACCAAGATGGATTCCCAGTTGTTGTTTGGGCATTTAAAGATGTTGCACCTCTGATGTTAAGTATCAAAGTTTTTCCCCTACACTGGGACAAGGCCAATGGAGCCTCTTTCTTTCTTTATTCTTTGCCCTAGGTGTAGAACCCTTATCATAGGCCATTCATTCTTCTGTTTCCATTCTGGGCATTCACAGGGGGTTGAATCCATTCACAGCTGTTTAGCTGATGACATGCTACTGTTTGTATCCTCTGCTGGGCATACATTCCTTTTCACAGTCCTGGGAAATCACTTTACTATCTAACTGTTTTGATCCCAAGTACACTTTTTCTGAGTTGCATTCCTGCAACTTTTATCCTTTGGTTAATGAAATTAAACAATATCTATTGATATGGCACAGGGACAGCTCCAGGCACCAGCATGCCAAGCGCATGCCTGAGGCGGTGAGCCAGGGGGTGCTCTGCCAGTCACCGCGAGGGCAGCAGGCAAGTTGCCTTTGGCGGCATGCCTGCAGAGGGTCCGCTGGTCCTGCAGCTTCAGCAGACCTCCTGCAGGCATGCTGCCGAATCCGCGGGACCAGGGACCTCCCTCAGGGAAGCCGCCGAAGGCAGCCTGCCTGCCGTGCTTGGTGCAGCAAAATACCTAGAGCCGCCCCTGATATGGCACCTTCTCCTTCTGTAGTGGGCAGGCTTAACCAATTAAAATTACATATTGGCTAAAATAACTATATATCTTAGATATGCTTTGTGGAAGGCATTTTACTTGGAGGGCATGTTCTCACTTCAGTTAGCATGGCAGACATCCACACATGCACCTACTAGATCCTAAGAGGTCTAAAATAGAAAGCCTTAGGTTTCCTTCTATCAGATTCTGTAACCTTGCACGTCTGCTTCCCTCTTTAAGAGACTGTCTGAGATGAGAAAGCATATACATTCATCATGTTGGCTTCTGCAGGCCTGTATATTCAATTGGCTATCTTACCAAATGCACAAAATCCTTGAACATATCAACTCAAATCCTTTCATTCAGCAGCTTGGAGATAGGGGAGTCTTTAGCTGTCTCACCATAGCAGACTAACTATAATAATTAATTACCATCATTCTCCAGCCCCATTTACATGTTATATCTCTGGAATGAGAGCCAGAAAAGCTTGGGAAATACTGAGCAAAGAGACCATTATAGACGCTTGTTTGAATGGTCTTAAAATTTCTAAAGCAACAGACATACAGAGCAGTCAGTATAAAATAGCTCCTAGATTGTATATCATTCCAGCTTCATCTATCAGTTTTGTTGCTGAACCTAGCCCAATATACTGGAAATGTAGAGGAGATGGATTACTGTCTGGCCATAGTTTGTTTATTCCAGATCTCTCACTCCTAATACTGCAGCGGTATCCCACTTAACTCCCAAATGGCTTCCTGAGCAAGAAAGGGTGTGAGGAGGCCCTAATCACTGGACTGGGGGATCTTGTGATATGGGTTTCTCTCCACCTCTCCTATTGAAATTGTTCCACTTTAGTTGAATAATTAAATATCATTTTCTCGATAGAAGATTTAACAATGCGGATCTCTGACTAAATGCTCTTCTTTTGAACCAAAGGAGGGGAAAGCTTTCCGACGTATGGAGACCAGCTTGGAACTCTCTTCCAGACTGACCAAGACAAAATAGCTGGGTCTGGTGTGCACAAAGTGCTGTGGGAGCGTTCCTATAACTTCCTTTAAAATACTGGTCTTGGTTCTCTTTTTAATTTCTTGAGGGGTACGTGTTTAAGCGGTAGCTTAACCAGTCTATTCCTTATAGATGTAGTGACATTCAAAGTAGCTACATGCAGCACTGGAGAGTTGGGAGAGTCTGCTGCTGTTTTAGGTTAGCTTCCAAGTATTTAGCCTTATTACGAGGTGCTATATCCTCTGTTTTATATGCTGCTTAAATGTTTTGGATCAGGAGATCTGTTATTTTTTATTGCTTGGACAACCTTCAACACCTTAGCTCATGTGGGTGGATCAGCAAGTTTGTTAGATGTAGATACTTTGAGAATGTTATCCAGTAACTTGGAGACAGTAGATGGATGATTAGTTCACTAAAGTGTTCATGCCACAGTTGGTGGGTGATAGTGGGTGATCTATGATGAGAAATTCACCATCAGCACTTGTTTGCGGTGTCAAGGCAGAGTAGGTAAGTCCGTACGCAGCTTTCACCACATCATAGAAGCCTTTGGAGTCACATTTTTCAGCAGGTACCTGCAGTTCATCCACTTTGCAGTCATTCACATATTTTGCATTTGGCACAGCATGCTGCAAGGTACTCTATTTCTGGCCTTTTTCAACTCAGACAGTGGGTCAGCTAAGAGCATATACGTGCTTTCCACTTGGCATCAAGAAGATTTGATATTTCAGGATCAGTGTCACTGAACCAATCTGCACTGATGGCATTTCATATAGCAAATGCAGTTCACAACTGTATTCTAGATTGTATCTCGCTGGAATACCCATTCGACGGATGCATTATCACAGATCGTTGGAAGAGTTTCCAAAGTGGTAGTTAGCTATGTTGATAATTGTTTGCTGGTTGACAGATCTTTCAGGCAGGCAATATTTAGATACTTAACTGACTAGTTGTTATGCCTTTTTTTCCAAATAAAAAGGGAAAGCTTTGATCAAAAGAGATGATCAGTCCAGCAATCAGCTTCATGTAATATCTGGGTTATGAGCACATCTTGGAGATCCCGCTGTCAGAACTACACCTAGTCTATCAAATGCCAATGACATGAGCAAGGTTGTTTTATATTTGCCAGGGAGCTGGAAGACACTATTTGTGATAACTAATTGGTGTTTGACACACGTCAACAGCAAAAGCAAGGCATTACTGTTCATCCTGCTGATGTCATGTTTGACAAGTATGCCATGCCACCATAGAATCATCACTACCAGCATGAGAGTTAAAGTCACCTACACAATCAATTTAGCTTCATGGGGAGTTAATTGGATCAGATCATTTAGTTCAGAGTAAAATTGTACCTTCCCCCACCAGGGTTAGTCATTATTGGTGCATAGGCACTGATTATAATGTTCACCTCTCAGGGGCAATCAGAGCCTCATCATTCTGTCATTTATACTATGGATAGGCTCTACAAATGAGAAAGAAGATTCTTTCCAAGTTCAAAACTGGCTCCTGCATCATGTAGCTCATTTTGTGGGTGTTCCTTCCACAAGAAAGTGTACCCAGCAATCTCCTCGGTCAGTTGACTTTCTTCAGCAAATTGCATCTCACTCTATGCTGTAGTGTCAATGAAGTATCTTTCTGGCTCTTGAGCCACTAAAGCGGTCTGCTTAGTAGGAGGCTCAGTGTGATTTGGACAATCAAGGAGTGTATGGACATTCCATGTTGCATTAATGAGACAAAAGGAAAGTTTTTGAGGCTTAAGATTCAACTATAAAATAAAAATAAATAAATAATTGGAGATATACCTATTTCCTAGAACTGGAAGGGACCAAAGGTCATCAAGTCCAGCCCTCTGCCTTCACTAGCAGGACCAAGTACTGATTTTTGCTCCAGATGTCTAAGTGGCCTCTTGGAAGGATTGAACTCACCACCCTGAGTTTAGCAGGCCAATACTCAAACCACTCAGCTATCCCTCCCTAGAATGAGACAGCCTCCATTCATGGTGAGTTGATTAGGGCTGTTTGGGATGAGCAATTTTTAGGGCACTGTTTCTAACTTGCTCCACAGACTGAGGCTGGCTATGCTGTCCCTGAATAGAGCAGCTGAGTCAATCAAGATACTGCCAAACTACGGTGTCACACCAAGTCAGCACAGAGGGACCAAAGTCTTGACCTGCCCTTGTGTAGGTTCACAACTATGACTCCCAGTAATGTCCCTCATGATCACTTTTGCTGTTTCGTCCATCATCATGGACTTGTTGGACTGTCAAAGGCTGTTTGGAAATTAATTTAAAGTGGACTAGCAGTTTTGCACCAACTTGCATGCTCTCTTGGCCAGTGGCAGGGTAAGGCTGAGACAACTGAAGCACTTGCTGGTAGCAAGTTTGATTTTGGAGTGGCCATCTCTTAGACCAGTTGCCAGCTATTAGGCTAACAAGCCTGGTTTGCACAAGCAGAGACCTGTTAACAGATTACCGTAGGCCTTCGGGGCCATGGTAGTGACCTGGAGAGAACAGCTTACTAACCATACTTCACGCTACACAGCAATCACCTATTCACCCTGTTTCCAACATCCTATCACTTGGAGGAGGAGTTGGATTTGGGGGATGTCCCGATACCATTCCAGCTGAAACTTTCAAACACAGAGGACATCTTCTCATTTACAAGCTTTTTGAATTCCTCTAACATGTCTGGCTTCAAGAAATCTTACTGCAACAACTGAAAGATGGCAACATTGTTACTATCTATAAGCACAAAGGCTCAAAAAGTGACTGTGGTAACTACTGTGACATCTGCTTGTTCTCTCCATGGCCAGTAATAGTCTAGCACACATCCTCTTTGACCAGTTCCTGGCCCAAATTATCAACAAAGTCCTTTCTTTCTTTTTGACTCAGTCAGCTGCACTGCCCGCTAGACATTTGTTTTCTAAATTTGGATATCCAGGCAGGCAAATTTTTTAACATTGTTCAGCAATTCCGCAAAGGTATGGTTGGAAAAGTTAGGTGTTGATGGTCATTTAAGAGACCCATTTCCGATCAAGAATGGGGTGAAGCAGGGATCCTCACTCTCAGAATTGTTGGTCTATTCTTCACTGCAATGCTAGAGGAAGCTCTCCATGGCTCTTCAAATGGCTTCTTTGTATGCTTTTGCACTGGCAAACGTTTTAATCTCTCTCATCTACAGGCAAATGAAGCAGGAACTGCTCCATACCAATGACTGTGTCTTGTTGGCACACTCTGAAGCTGTTCCACGTGATCTTATAAATCATTTTGTTGTGGAGGCTTGAAACCTTGGCTTTACCATTGGCTAAATGAAAACTGAGGCTATGTACCAGCCAGCTCCTCAACAACTTTACTAAGATCCATCAATAAGCTTGGAACTTTACCAAGATCCATCAATAAGCTCCAAGCTGTCAAACAGTTTATCTCAGCAGTATGTTAAACAATTATGCGACAATTGATCACAAAGTGGACGTGCGAATTAAGAAATCCAGTGCTGCATATGGTAGCCTTTATCACTGAAATCACTTACATGTATACCCAAATTAAAAAAAAGAAACAAAAAACCCAACCCCCTCTCCCCCACTATGGCAGAGTGAAAGAGGCAGGTAGAGGCAAACAGGTATCCTTTAAAAATTGGAAGTCAAATCTTACTGAGGAAAATAGAAAGGAGCATAAACTCTGGCAACTCAATTGTCAAAGTATAATTAGGCAGGCCAAAAAAGAATTTGATGAGCAACTATCAAAAGACTTAAAAACTAACAGCAAAAAGCCTGCCAGATGATCACTGGGGCTATTAGATGATCAAGGGGCTAAAGGAGCATCAAGGAAGATAAGGCCATTGCCGAGAAGGTAAATGAACTCTTTGCATTGATCTTCATTGCAGAGGATGTGAGGGAGATTCCCACACCCTGAGCTATTCATTTTAGGTGATAAAATCTGAGGAACTGTCCCAGATTAAGGTGGCAGTAGAGGAGGTTTTGGAACAAATCAATATATTAAGCAGTAATAAGTAATGAGGACCAGATGGTATTCAGCCAAGAGTTTTGAAGGAACTCAAATGTGAAATTGCAGAACTACTAACTGTAGTTTGTAACCTATCATTTAAATAAGCTTATTTATCAGATGACTCAAGGATAGGTAATGTGATGCCAATTTTTAAAAAGGGCTTCAGAGGCGATCCTAGCAATTACAGGCTGGAAAACATAAATTCAATACCAGGCAAATTGGCTGAAACTCTAATAAAGAACATAATTATCAGACACTTAGATAAACACAATTATTTGAGGGAAGAGTCAACACAGCTTTTGTAAAGGGAAATCATGCCTCACTGATCTATTAGAATTCTCTGAGAGTGTCAACAAACATGTGGACTAGGATGGTCTAGTAGATATAGTATATTTGGACTTTCAGAAAGACTTTGAGAAGGTCCCACACCACAGGCTCTTAAGCATAGTAAGAAGTCATGGGATAAGAGGGAAGGTCCTCTCGTAGATCAGTAACTGGTTAAAAGACAGGAAACAAAGAGCAGGAATAAATGGTCAGATTTCAGAAGGGAGAGAGGTAAATAGAGGGTTCTCCCAGGGATTTGTACTGGAACCAGTGCTGTTCAACATATTCATCAATGATCTGGAAAAAGGGGTAAGCAGTGAGGTGGCAAAATTTGCAGATGATACAACATTACTTTTATTTAGTTAAGTCCAAAGCAGACTGAGAAGAGTTCCAAAGGGATCTCACAAAACTGGGTGACTGGGCAACAATATGGCAGATGAATTCAGTGTTGATAAATGAAAAATAATGCATGCTAGGAAACATAATCCCAACTCTACATACAAAATGATGGGGTCTAAATTAACTGTTACAGCTCAAGAAAGATCTTGGAGTCATTGTGGATAGTTCTCTGAAAACATCTGTTCAATGTGCAGCAGCGGTCAAAAAAGCTTACAGAATATAAGGAACCATTAGGAAAGGGATAGATAATTAGACAGTAAATATGTCACTATAAATCCATGGTGTACCTACTCCTTGAATCCTGCATGCAGTTCTGGCCGCCCTATTTCAGAAAAGATATATTAGAAATGGAAACGATACAGAGAAGGGCAATACAAATGATCAAGCGTATGAAGCAGCTTCCATAGGAGGGGAGATTAAAAAGGCTGGGACTGTCCAGCTTGGAAAATATATGACCAAGGGGGTATATGACAGAGGTCTACAAAATCATGAATGGTGGGGACAAAGTGAATAAGGAAGTATTATTTACCCATTCGATAATACAAGAAACAAGGGTTACCAACTGAAATTAATAGGCAGCAGGCTAAAAACAAACAAAAGGAATAATCCTTCACACAATGTACAGTCAACTATGGAATCAGAGGATGTTGTGAATACAAAAAGTATAAATGGGTTCAAAAAAAGAATTAGATAAGTTCACGGAGGACAGGTCCATCAATAGATATTAGCCAAGATGGTTAGAGATGCAACTCCATGCTCTGGGTGTCCCTAATCCTCCAACTGCCAGATGCTGGGGCTGGATGACAAGGGATATATCACTTGATAATTGCCAGATCTGACTCTGTCAGAGGTTCCATTGAAAGGAAACCACAGCTAGTAGATGGGAAGGGGGATTTACTTCTTTTCCTCTGTCCTATGTCTCCTGACAGGGTAAAAAATCTCCCTGGTGAGAATCAGTCCCAACAACAGGGAAAATGTTGGGTCCAGGAAAACAAACATGTCCTCCCAAGTGGTGTATATTCCCTCCCACTCTCTGGGGTGTATGTGGTCTTGTCAGCCTGCCCCATTAGTATCCATGTGGGAAGGCTCTTGGTTCGTGGCTCTATATGAGGTTGTGGTAGTAATGCCAGTGAATGAGGCTCCTCTTGGGTGATTTTTCATTAGTACTGGCATGTTGGGGGTTGGTTAAGTGCTCCAGACTGACAACACTGCCTAATGGCGATGCTCTGGGATATGCTCTTAATGGTGAGTCCAAAGGCTGCCTTGCCTGGTGGCAATATCACTAGGTAGTCTCACTCACTGGCACATGAGAGAAGGAGGGGAACCCAGGCTAACTATACTCCACTGGGTTTCAACCCAAGGCCCTTCAAAACAGTAGGCCCCAACACAGGGTTCAGATCCTAATACCTCCTAAGCGTGTTACCTGGGTTGTTCCTAGCCTCATTCCAGTCCCTCTGATGTCATCTTGGGGTTGGACATGGGGTCTATCTTGTTTTCCCACTGTTTGTCTTTGGAGTCTCTTCCTCTGGCAAGAGTGAGTTGTCCCCTTCAGTTCCCTCAACCCCAGCAGCTTGGAGTCCTGATAGCTTCCTAGCAGAAGGCTGGTGCACCCAACAACTCTTCCACTCAGTCAGCCCAAACTGAGTTGCTCCCTTTTGAATGCTCCCTCCACTGGGAGAATGCCTCATAGGGCGAGGGGGAGTGTCCTCTTGGGTCCAGAGCAGTTCATTAACCCTCGCCTTCCCAATGTGTGGTTGGTATACCCTGTCACATGGCAGTTCTCAGCCCCTGGATCTGGATGGTACTGCAAACGGCATTGTTGCTGGTGTGGAGTTTGGTATTGGCAGAGCCTTTCTCTTGTCTGCCTTTTTATCATGGTCCAGGGGCTTCAGACATCCTAAGTCCTTAGAACCTGGGCATGAAGACTCGGCCCAACTTGGATGGGTTGCGGAGGGATCCATTGTCTTTGGAGTGGACTTAGAGGGGGCTCTTGTGTTTATGAGACTGTCCCCTGCTCTCATGAGGAAACCCTCATGAAGGGTCCCTGGCTTTGCTTTTTCCCATGCCCACGTCAGACCTTGATGACTCTGGCCATTATACGGAGTAGTCCCCCTGGCCTGGGTCTGACTTCGTAGCTTTATCCAAGGCATTGGATACATGAGTGGAATAACATCACAGGTAAAATTTTTAAAGATGTTTAAGTGATGGAGGAGCTTAAATCCCATTTTCAAGAATGATGTTGGGCCAGGTCCTCAAGGTAGTTTGGTGTCTAACTCCATTGAAATCAGTGGGACGTAGGTACCTAAATGACTCTGAAGATCTGGACTTTAAGTACCTGCAAACTGTGTAGTTACACGGTGATATATTACTCCTCTCTCCAGATAGGCTTTGAATTCTCCTATTCTAGGGCAAAAATCATAGGGGAAAATGCTGAGCATCTGTTCAAAACCTCCTTTTCCTTTTTTAAATGGCCACAATGTTTTGAATGTTGTGGGCTGATTTAGGTAGGCAGGTGTCCAAGAAAAACACAGTGTAATCATCTGAACAGCCACTGAATGCTCTTATCTCAGCACAGCTTTTTGTTTTCAACTTGGTGGTATCAAAGCTATTACACTCAAGCCCTTAACATTTTGTACACAAATCATCTTAGGAAATGGGAAGCATATCTAAAATTGTATGGCTCTAGCTAATGCAGGCTGCAGCTCTTTGAAGTTGGAGACTGTGAATTGAAACTCCAGAGTTTTATTGCATGAAAATTACCTCCTTCATATAGTAGCTGCTTATGTAATACTGAGACAGGAAATTAAGGGTTGAGTGGGAGGGGGAAGCTGCTAAAAGTGGTATAGAAGGAGGTCTGATTGACTGAACATAATGGGCGCTAGGTGCCTATATACCTTTAAGAATTTTCCTTGATCTAGCCTTTGAAGGATATAGCCTTTTTATTTACAAGGGGAGAAAAGGGGGTTGCAATATTTTTGTAAGTGAAAGACCATCAGCTGATTGACTGAACATAATGGGCGCTAGGTGCCTATATACCTTTAAGGATCTGGATCTGAGAGCCCAATTCCCAGTTCTTCGAATCACTGGATCAGAAGCTGACTTACACAGCTTACAGGCGCTGCACTGACACCACTCCTCCTGGATCCCAGTATAAGGGCAAGGGGTGAAGGGAATGTATATGGAGCAGCACCTTTCATTTGTGGTCAGTTGGGTATACCTTAGAGCAACCCTGAGGCTTGCACCAGAGGTCAAAACATCCCCCAGAGCCTGCAGATTGGATAAAGATGGTTTCACATTTCCACAAGTGCTGCGAGCAGACTGTGCCTGGGGATGTACACCTTGGTCTCTACTGTTTGTACGTCTTATGCCTGCTCCTGCTCCCATTAAGTCAGTGGAAGTTGCGCCACTCACTTCAGTGAGAGCAGGAGAATAAGTTCCTTGGGGCAGGAAGAGTGTCCTTCTGTTTTGTACAACACTGAGCACTGGTCACCCACTGTGAGAGCGTAAACACACACACACACATACAAAATTGGAAACAGGAAAAGGGAAACACTCCAGGACCAGAAGGAAGACAAACTGGGGAGACATGGAGTGGGGCGTGTGTGGGTAAAATACACAAATGGCCAAATGTCTTTCTGTAATCACATTATCTGCGCTCACTATGATCATTGGTCACAGCTCTCTCTTCAGTAATTTCTGTTGACTTGACCTATGAAGCTACAACGGATGTGCTTGGAATGCAAATGGGATAATATATTTTGTAAATGGCACTGGAAATGTGCTGAAGCAGTCAAAGCTTTAACCGACCAGTGAACCATTGTATCTGCCTGAAGAAGAATCCCCCTTGTACCATTTAACCTGGCTAGTGTAACTTGAGATCCTGTTTGTTCAATACATATCTAATCTTTTTGAAAGATCTTTCCTTCTTAGCCACAAGAGACTCTTGTATTCAAAAACGAAAACCCTAGAGCATTGTTCTGGAAGATTTCTTTTTTTGCTTCTGCTTATTCTCTCCCAGAAACCCTAACATCACATACCTTCCAACATTTGGGATATCATAACTGGCTTGTCTTAGAGGTGGGTAAAAGCCAAAATTTCTTAGGTAAATCTTTGCTGGATCAGACCTATGTGGTTAATGTGATGGAAAATGGGACTAGTCACAGTTCCTATAACTAAGCAGATGCATCAAGACTATAGAGTCATTCCCACTTTCTCTCTGGCCCAGTGCATGCAATTCTTTAAACACGCTGGAACAGCTTCAACTGGAGAAATTGAGAAAAACCCATATCGGAATATCCTATGGCAGGCCTGCACAATGTACGGGCCGCGGGCCGCATGCGGCCCACGTGGGCTCACTGTGTGGCCCATGGAAGGGTGAGTAGGTGGGCTTACTGTGCGGCAAGCCAACGGCCGGCTGGCCAGTGGGCGGGGTAATGAAGGGGCCAGTGTCAGGCTGGACTCTGACCTATGGCCTAGTGATTAGATCACTCATCTGAGAGATGATGGGTCATCCCTGTTCAAATTCCTTCTCCTATAATGGAGAATTGGCCTAGGGTCTTCCCTAATCCTGTGGAGTGCCCTAACTACTGGGCTAAAGTAATAAGGAAGGTCTTAACCTTCCTTCCCCAGCTGTTTTGTGTGCTCAGAGCACACCTACCAGATTGAGCCCTACAAGAAAGACAGCCAGGGCAATGCCTAGCAGGATAATCCCCTTTGAGTTTAGGTGAGATAGAGGTGTACAGTGCCTCTCTGAGACAGTAGTGCACATGTCCAGTGGCTAAAGTTACCAGGTATCCAGTTTTCAACCAGAACACCCGGTTGAAAAGGGATTCTGGTAGTCCAGTCAGCACTGCTGACTGGGCCGTTAAAAGTCTGGTTGGTGGTGCAGAAAGTCTCCCTATCTGGCTCTGTGCAGCTCCCCAGAAGCAGCTGGCATTTCCAGATCCTAGGTGGAGGGTCGATCAGAGGGTCAGCATGTTGTCCTCATCCTGAATCCTGGCTCTGCAGCTCCTGTTGGCCGGGAACCATGGCTAATGGGAGTGGGGGGCGGTGCCTAGGGGCAGGGGCAATGAACGGAGTCAGCTGTCCACCCCTCTGTCTAAGAGCCGGACATGCTTCCCAGGAACTGCCTGAGGTAAATGCTACCCAGAACCCACACCTCTCTCACGCCCCAACCCCTGTCCCAGCCCTGAGCCCCCTCCAGCACCCAAACTCCCTCCTGGATCCCTCCTGGATCCCTCACCCCCTCCTGTACTCCAACCCCCTCCCACAGGCCAGAGCCCCCTCCTGCACCCCAAACCCCTCATCCTGGCCCCACCCCAGAGCCCACACCCCCAGCCAGACCCCTCAGCCCCTCCCACATCCCTGCCCCAGCCTGGAGTCCCCTTCCGGATCCCAAACTCCTCATTTCTGCCCCCACCCCAGAGCCTGCACCTCCAGCCGGAGCCTTCACCCCTCCCACACCTCAACCCCCTGCCCCAGCCCAGTGAAAAATAAGTGAGTGAGCGAGGGTGGGGGAGAGCAAGGGATGGAGGGAGTTGGGGGTGGGGCCTCAGGGAAGGGGTGGAGCAGGGTGTGGGGCAAGAGTGTTCGGTTTTCTGCTATTAGAGAGTTGGCAACCCTACCAGTGGCAGAAATGTAGGGGCCTTCTACAGTGAAAATGTAAGTGCTAGGGGAGTTAGGTAGCATATGAATGGTGCTTTTGTGAATGCCAATGGTGCCTAACATGGCTGTTAGGTGCCTAACCCCTTTGTGACTCTGGCCCCAGAACATGAACATTTGCTGCAGAAAACAGACACTGCAAAAAACTTTGTTTTGGTGAAAACCTAGTTTTCTGACTAACAGTTTCAATGGAAAGAATTCAAGCAACCCTAATCAGAAGCTGCTGAAATCACAGTGGTTTGAGTTTTAGGTTCCTGTGTGTGTGGGAAGACTATTATTCAGCATTCTAGGCTGTGTTTTTAAAGGCTCCATACTGTTGTTCCACACAGTTGAGAAGTATGTTGTGCTGTTGAAACTTACTTAATGCTTTCTTGCTGTTCTTTTGTCCATACATGCCAGTGCTGATAGCCGTTAAGTTTTTAGTGTGTTTCAGATCTGCCATCCAACAAGGTCACTGAAGACAAAAGGGGAACAATAGATGCTGATGAGACAGGATGAGCAATTTATAAAGCTGTGGTGTCTTACGCACAGTATGTTCAAATGTGATGAAAGAAGGATAAAGAAGGGGAGTTAATTAAGGGTCCTCTTCTCTTTGCCAGTATCAGAAATGATTATTCTGAGAATATTTTTGAAATGAGAAGCTGTCTGTTTCCTGAATTTCTTGTAGCTTTGGGGGCATTACCTTATAAGCAGAGTGAACCTTCCTAGTGTGTCAACAGCCAGTCTCCTTCTGCCTGTAACTTAATTCCTGACAACACCTGGAGCTCAATTAACTCTCTAGGGGTCAGAACATTGGGACAATGTAAGGACAGGCAACAGCAGAAGAGTGGGGGATCAGCAGGTACTGCTGTGCTGTCCCTAACTGAAGAGATTTTAAAAAGGGGAAGGAAAAAAGCAAGGAAGGGAATGGGAGTGCGTTGGGGAGAGAATGCTGGCATTGGAGCACTCCAGGCTCAAAGCGCTAAGTACCAGTAAGAAGGAGCTACAGGCTTTTTGCTTATCCCATAATGCCATGCTGCATTGATTTCTTTTATGTGGGTGAGTTTATTGCATATGACATATGGTAGGCTGACAGCTCTGTGAACTGAAGTCCATTATTTAGAGCACAGTCAGAAGCTGTGCCTGCTTCCCCAGGCTGGCAAACAATGTGCTTCCACCCACACCCAAAGAGACCCCCTCTAAGGATTCAGATCTCACTTAATGCTTGGCCTTGCCATTGAGATGGCTATCAACAGGGCCATGCTTTTGTGCTGTGACATTGGTCTAAAGCTGTCAGTTCTTTTTATATTGGAACAGTTTGTGGATGCAAATGACCTTCCAAGTGGGGCTGGGCTGGAATTGGAGACAGAGGTCCTAGTGCTGTGAGGTATGGTGTACCCTTCCTTTGAGGTGCTGAGTGCCATCAACTCCCCTGGACATCACAGCCCTTATGCAGCTGTGCAGGGAGATAAGGACCCTCTTCATCTCCCCTGTTGCGATTGTGGCTCCAACCTTGGGGAAGAGACAGAGACTTTTCATCTAATATTCCCCACTGCGAGCAAGAGGGCAATAGGAGGCAGAGTAGGACAGGGAGCAGAGGGGACCGTGGCTCTCTCTTGCCACAGCTGACAGAAAGACTGCTGTCCAGGAGTACATGGGGAGTAAGCTATTGCATGAAAAGAGGTGAAACAATTTGCTCCATCTCCAGTATGCAGGGAAGGAACTGGAATTTGGCATTACAATTCAGTTTCTGGTCTGGTCTTGGGATTGGCTCAGTAACATGTGGCCGCTTACACAGTGTGGCTTGTAAAGTGACCATCAAGCCCAAGGGGGAAGGAGGTGTTCAGGACGGAAAAGCTGCCATGAACTCTGTTCTAAGTATTATTCAGACTGGAGGGGTATCTCTGCTTGAAATACATTTGTGTGGATCTGATCTTCCTACAAGTGAACAATGAATAGGATTATCAAGAGCCAGTTGGCATATGAACAAGGGCTGTGCAACCCTCTTCCTAGAGCCCTGTCAATGCAGGTGCAGAGACTGTTTGGAGAGCCCCGTGTCTCTCTCAGAAAGGAAGCTACAGATTGTACCGTGATATATGCCAGGGCTAGGATGGTGGTAACAAGCTTCGTTTTGTAACTAAAGACATGATACTCATGTATGTGTCTTAGGAAGCCATTGCTGAAGTGGACTGAGACCTGGATACTATTCCTGGTTCTGCTACTGACCTGCTGTGTGACACTGGGCAAGTCTCTTTATTTCACTGTGCTACTATGTCCCTTCCCACCTTTTGTCTGTCTGATCTTGTTAGACGGTAAACTCCACCAGGGCACTGAAGGTGTTTGTATCATGTCTAGCCCAATGGGAACTGATCTGAGTCAGGGTCTCTACTGTATTACAAAAAGTGATCTCTCTCTCGGTCCAGGGCTCAGGTGAGGTCCCCTCCCCCACAGAAAACTGGTGCATGGTCTATGGACCATGTTTGGATCGGCCAGTACTGGGTCCCTGCTACTTATACTCCACGGGGTAGTCTTTGCCCCTTAAAAAGGAACAAAAGAATTTATATGTGCCATAATCAGAGAGACAAAAATCAGGAAGAAACCACTTCTATTTGCTTGGTTTAGATGCAGAGATCTTTAATTGTGTTGGTCCAAAGAATCAGCTCTTCTGGATATTTTTAGAAACTTATTTTCAAAAGCCAGGCATGGTATAATAGGAGGAGTGCAATGAGCAGTGACAAATTATTTGTATTATTTCCAAGGGAAACTGTTGGCATTAACTTGGTGCAGAGTCTTTGTTACTTTATGAATAAGAAGTGCAGTTAATATATTTTACACCGTGTGTCTTCCAACCCTACCCAGAACCTAATTACACTTTATGGAAAGTTAAGTAGGCAGTGAACTAAGTGGTATGGAAAGCACATACAGTAATACTCCATTGGATACAAACACTGAATGGTTGTTTTGTCCTTATACTTTGGAGAACTTCATAATTATACATTTAGTGCTATTGAGAGATCTACTGTGCAATTACACAGCTCAGCAATAATGGCACTGGTTACTGTGTGAATATAAGGAGCAACATGAGATTAAAATGAATGTAACACTTGTTATGTAGGAAAAAGATGGGGGCTAATGCTGCTCCTGATTGCCATTCTTTTGGGAAAACCTCAGAGTTTTGTCCCCACTTGTTCTGTTGTGGGTGAGGGTAGGCTGGAGTATGCCCTTATCCAGAAAGAGAACCTAATATTGGCCCAATGCCTCCAGAGAATCAAATAGTATTTGTGGATGAATAAATATTCTAGGAACTTGTATTTCCCCCCATTACTATGGTATCTGAACAGTTCACAGTCTAATATATTTATTCCCAAAACAACCCATTTTACAGATGGGAACTGAGGCACAGAGAGGCTATGTAACTGGCTCAAGGTCACACAGGAAATCTGAGACACAGCAGAGAATGAAACCTGTTTTTTTTAAGTCATTGTAGGGTAGCACTCTAAGCATCGAGCTATCATCCTCAAGCAGCCAGCTCTCTCTGTGTGGTTGTCCAGATACCTCCTTAAAGCAGTGGTCCCCAAACTTTTTCCAACATCCCCCTCTTACCCATAATGGAACCTGTCTGCATCTCCCCAACCGGGAGCTTGGGCTGGGGTCAGAGAACCAATATTGGTGATGGGGCTAGGGCTGGGAGCTCAGGGCCAGGAGCGGAGCACAAGCCACTACGGGTTTTCGGCAGCACTTCAGTGGTGGGCCCTTCACTTGCTCCAGGTCTTCAGCAGCGGGTCCTTCAGTGCAGCGGAAGACTCTGCAAGTGAAGGGCCTGCCGCTGAAGTGCTGCCAAAGCCTTGGAGCACTGCCTGGTGAGTACAAGCACCGCAAGTGGCGGCGGGGGGGAAGCCGCTATCAGAGGCACTTAGTCTGCTCTACTACCGCTTCTTCATTCTTCGGCAGCAATTCAGCTGCGGGTCCTTCCCTTCGAGAAGGACCCACCACTGAATTGCCGCCGAAGATCCAGCCCTGCCCCAGGCCCCCTGAATCCTCTGGGTGGCCCTGTGGCTGGGAATGGTGCCAGAGCAGAGCTTGGGGCATAGCAGGGCTTGGTGGTGCTCCCTCCCCCTGCTTGCCTTAAAGAAAGAGTCTCGGAGTCCCGCTCGCCACTGGGGTGCCCGCTTCTGTCTGCATCTGGGGAATAGCTCTGGCTCAGTTTGGTGCCTCTTTCTGTCTCTTGTTCATGCTGTGGCACCTCTTGCACTTGCAGTGTTTTCTTTTTATGACACAACCTTCCGGCCTGGTCACTATGTTGTTCTCCCTTTTGGAGTATCAAAGTTTCACAGGACTAGCTGTCCAAGTATCATACCCAGCAGTCCTCCAATTCAAGGCTATGCCATTTCATCAGTGGCTGGTAGGGGAATTCCGGGCCAGCTTACTACTGTGGGTTCCAACCCATAGACCCTCTTGTAAACAGCTAACGTCTGCTCCATCCCCAAACTCTGCTGCCATTTCCCTGGGCTGTTTCCTATTTCTCTATCCCTCTAGGTAAACACTTCCTTCGGGGCCAGGATCCCAGGAATTCTCCCACTCGGGGTTCCTTCCTTTCCCCTTTCTAAGCCTGGAGAGTGATTGTAGGCATTCACACTGCAGCCTCGTTCTGCCCTTGCTTCCTGGCCTTATACCAGCCTCAGCTGCCCCAGCCCCTGCCCAGCTGGGCCCATCCTCAGTAGGAGCTTGCCCGTCAAGCCTATCAGGCAACTTAACCCTTTTGAGCCATATTAACCCTTTGGGGAGTGTGGGCTGAACCCCCCCATCACAGGGGGATCCCCAATTAACCCAGGGATGTGGAGTGGGAAGACAGTGGAATATATTAGCTTCCCAGGGGAAACTCTGGTCAGTGCAGGAGAGGATGCCATACATCAGCCACCTCTTGCACTTCCCCAGCTCTGCACAATCGGTGGAGGAGCTTGCCACAAATGTACATGATGTGTAATAAGCAAGGATATTTCGCGTCCTAGGCGAAACTTCCACCTTGTGCCAACCCCCCCGCGCCACACTCTGAGGTGCCCCCCCTTGCGGCAGCTCCCCACCTCCCACCCTCCACCCTGAGGCTGACTGGCGCTGCAAGCCTGGGAGGCAGGAGAAGTGAAGCAACTCACTCCTGCCCCGCCTCCTCCCTGAGCACGCCGTCACTGCTTCACTTCTCTCGCCTCCCAGGCTTGCGGTACCAATCAGCTTAGGCACCACAAACCTGGGAGGCAGGAGAAGAGAAGCAGCCATGGCAGCTTGGGGAGGAGGCAGAGCAGGGGTGAGCTGGGACGGAGAGTTCCCCTGCGTGCCGCCCCCCACCTTACTTGCTGCAGGCAGCCCTCCTCGTGCTCCACTTCTCCAGCTCCCTCTGCCTAAATGCTGGCGGTGACCAGGGCACCGAAGATCTGTCTGCCGCAGTAGCCGCCGAAGAAAATGCTGCCCTCCAAATCCTAGTGCTCTAGGAGACCGCCTAGGTCACCTAAGTGGTTGCACTGGCCCTGGTAATAAGATGCAATAAAGGAGACTGTCGCAAAGGTGGCTGGTTTCTTCTGCCTGCCACCACCCTTCTACATTGCTCCCACCAAGTCTGACAAGTGGGAACAAATCTTAGCCTGTGCCTTTGTCATGTCCTTGATTTCTCCAGTATATTCCTCCCCGTCTCTTCTGTAACCCCTTCGATTCGATCAGACAGGCTTTTACTAATATCTTTCTCTGATCTCATTTCTGAGTTCCTTGGCCTCTCCTTCCACATAACTTACAGCTTATTCTCCTCATGTTCCAGGCCTTGCACAAATTTGCTCTTGCCTACCTATCTCAGCCAGTCTCCTCACCTCCCACAAAGCTGCTCCTGGGTGTTGACTGTCAATGGGTGGCATGGGGACAGCGGGAAACACTTAAAGGGACAGAACACCCAAAAACTGTGATGGGGGAGCAGCCAGTGTGAATCTGTCTTGGTGTGGCTGCTCTTGTTGCGGTGCAATGGGGAGATATCTCAAAGGGGATGTCTACACAGCAATTAAACATCTGTGCTGGCCTGTGTAGACATATCCAAAGGGGCCAGAACCATATTACTGTGGGTCTCACCTGATGTTGAAGCATCTATTTAAAATCAGGTACCCTTGGTGACTGGTTACGTAGCCTATGTCTAATATAGTCACTAATCATAGCTTATCACCATTCTCGACCCCTCTCACTCTGCATAATCCTGCATTAACTTGGCTTCATGCTACCTTTACTCTCTATACTTGAAACAACTCATTTTCCATGCAAGTGCTCTCCTTCCCTTCCCCGGATCCCTTCTCAAAACCTCCTCTTTTCAAAGCCTTGCTATGTGGCCCAGTGCACCTCCTGTCTAACTTCTTGTCCCATACAACAAATTTGTCTAACAGACAAATTTGAGGCAGGGACCCTGTCTTTCCTTTCAAGTCCTTTAAAGCATCATGTGTATTTGTGGCACTATAGAAACCAAACATTCCGATTATGCCTTTTTATTCTGTAAGATTAAAATTCCTTAGGGTTCAAGCCATCATTATGTGTTCAGCAAATGAAATAGCTTTATCCACATCATCCACCCAAGACAGCTGTTACATCCTGAGATATATCATTCATTTAAATATATCTTTGTTGATGAATAGGTTAAATGTAGGGTTGATGAATGACCATTAAAAATATTTAGCTTGTATTAGCATTATCCAATAAACATCTATAAATTCTCTTTGTTCACTCTCTTTCAAAGTCCACATAAATGATCACTTTCATTAGACCCTGAAACCTAGGGAGAATGTGTGACTTAAACGTTCCAGTGTTTTGTTTTTAATTGGCTTGTGGAATTTTATGTACTAACTTAACATATTTATACATTCATTCTGCAAATTCCCTTTTTCTAGTTTTTCTTGCAGGCACTCAATAGATTGGAAACTGCTGTCTCTCAGCAACTGATTATTATGATTAATTTTAACAAAATTACTATGACACTTTCCTTGTATTCAGCTAGTTCATTGTAATAGAACTTTGAATGTACAGTGCCTTTCATATGAAGATCATAATGTATCTTACTTGCCTAAATCAATTAAGCTCTCAACATGCTGAATTTACTCTTTCTGTGCTGATGATTCAGTTGAAGTCAATTGGAGTCTGTCTGTCTGACTTCAATGGGAGTTTGACTGAGGAGACTGCTACATCATCGCCTAAATCCTTTCCCCCCTTGACATTATAGATCAAAGACTTCACCCCATTTTCACATTATAAAAGAGACACTTTCACATCATACCCTTTACTTGCTATCCACAAATAGTGGAACTAGTGCTAGACGAGACTATCAGACATACCCTCTCCACCTTCACTATAAAGGCTGTAATAGATACCCATGTACTCACCTTATTTACCCTTCTGATTTGGTCTGCCCACACACCGCCATTTATCCCCATCTGCAGATACTAGGGTACGTCATTTTCAGAGACAGGCTAATGGCCTCACTTGGTTGAGAATATAGAAACCTGGGTTCTGTTCCCTGATGTGCCATTGAGTGACCATGAACTAGCCAACTCTCTGTGCTTCACTTCATCATCTGTGAAATGGGGCTACAGATCATCATCCAACTTTACAAGGTGCTTTGAGGTGTGCAGATGAAAAGCACTAAGGTAGTGCTATATAGTTGGGGTGTATATTCAATTAAAGGGAGCTGACATTGTTATTGTTCATTGCTGATCATTTCAACATTTGAAAAGTTTTTTAAATACTTACCATAACCTTTGCCAGAAGACCACAATTGGGACACTTACAGTAACTTTAAGAATGAGGAAGAATGGATGAACTCAGGCTCATTGCAGAAACCAGTGCACCACCTTAACTTGGGAGAGACCATTTTCTTGCAATAACATACATTTTATAGATGAGGAATCTGAGGCACAGAGGTTAAATGACTTTCTCAGGGTCACACACTAAGTCACTTTCATAGCTAAGAGTCCTGCCTCTGTCTTACTCCCACAGAGCTATAATTACTACTTTCTCTCCCCAACTAGTTAGCAAATTTTTTAGTTTCAAACATCTGTCATCCTGGGTATTGGTTGCTGTTCTTTCTGGTGGCTATAGATGTATTTACCTACTGAGTGAAAGATTCTCTAGATTCCCTCTGATGTGGTTCTTCTGGCCCCACGAAGGTTAGAGCTCTCCTCTAGCACAGATGGGTTTCTTTTCCTTTTAAATTATATTTAAGATTAAAAAATAAGTGCCAGGACATGTTCACATAGTTTCTGGGTTCCTGTTTACAAAAGCTAGAGATTTCATTTTAGTATAAAATTTTGGCCACAACTTAAATTGCTGCAGATAGTGGGAACTGAAAGTCCCCTGAAACATTACCTTTTTTTTTTGGAAACCAAGGCTGGTGGGACTGATCCCAGTAATCAGCTGTGGGAAACTACAAGGGAGAAATTCACCCCTGTACAGAGAGCCCCACAAGGCCCACACTACATTGCAGCCCTCAAAATAGCTTTTCAGGAGTTTTTCAGTAAAAACAAAACTTAATAGAAAAGGGTCGATTTCAACAAAACCTTCACTGGGGGATGGGGAAGGGGCCCTCAGGACCAGAATGAAATTACTGATCAAACCCAAAGTACCACCCTAGATTAATCAATAGTCTGGGAGCCAAGCAACTCAACCAAGCATATGGATGATCTAGGTTCTGGGGTGAGCTGCTCTCTCAGTTTCTGTGAAAATTGTGAAAGGGTCTCAAAGTTGTCCTGCTGCAAAATGGGGAGAAAAACTGAAATCTCAATTTTCATGGGATGGGAAAATGCCTGTCCAACTCTACTTACATGGGACTTAAACGGATATAGGCTTTGTACTGGCTCTCTAAAACGGGTGACTTTCACCCTTAGGCCCTGATCCTGCAAACATGTAGGTGCTTAACTTTTATTGTGCAAGAAGTCCCACTGAAGCCAAAGTAAAGCACATGTACCAGTGTTTTCAGATCAGGCCCTAAGAGAGGAGGATTAAATTTTGCAGTCTTCAGAACAGGTTTTCAACTGCTTTCTAACTGTGGCAATTTTCTGTGGAGAAATTCTCCAATTTCTCTTGGAGAATCATTAAGTTCTATGCTGGGAACCAGGTACCATAAAAATAACCTAGAAAAGCAAATGCAGTAATAGGAACTTTGGAGAGACGTGATTTTTCTGGAGACATGAAATCTCTTAGCATCAGATTTTTCTGCAGTGCCCGCTTTGGGAACTGACAAAATCTAATTGCCATTGTGCCTTTTTTGTTTGTTTGTTTTTTGACAGTTCAAAACAAATGTGTGCTAATTTTGGTCTGAAAAGGGAGAAAATGGAGTCTAGGTAGTGGACTTAGGGGTAAGGAGATTATTATTAATTATTATTATTCTTTTAAATTATTATGTCCAGTTTGGCCACTGACTTGTTGTGTGACCTTTGGCAAGTCAGCGGTCGAACTGATCTGTGCCTTCAGTGTAAAATGGATATTTTCCAATGAACTTTTGAGATCCTTAGAAGAAAGGCAATATGTGCAGTCTATTATTATAAATTCCATTTCTGCAGCTTTCCATGGGACAAACAGAAAACTAAAAGGAAATTAAAATGCATCAGGTATCATTTTAAAGGAGTAAGTCTGTGCATATGCTAAAGCAATGCTACATTCAGAATAAATGGGTCTGTGGAGACTGAAGTTTCAAGGCCAGTACGCTCACAGGAGTGCTTCACATGAAGGATTGATAACCACATGGTATTACATTAGCAGAGTGCTGTTAATATATTTTTGTAGTTATGTGACTGTTATTGTGAACCAAAGCACCATTTTGTAGCTCAGTTTAAAGAGGGGAAAAGTAAAAACAATAAAGCTTCTTGTAAAAGTCTTTTAAGAACTCGTTTGCTGTACAGACAACTGTGGAGAGGGAAAGGGAAAGTTGCAAATAATTCTCATTTTGTTTCTATTGTCTCTTACCTATCATTCAGCTGTAAGAACAGGAGATGAACAGAGCTGTGGATTAATTATTAACTCGCCATCTCTCAGCTGCTTTGTTCTGAGCAGTTTGTCATGCCAGTTTCCTTGTCTTACTCCTGAGTTTTTGTTGGCAAAACCTGAGCTATGGGCTCCCATTATCTGAAAGTCTGCTGGGAAGAGGAACTGTAATGGTGTGAGGCCTGGAGCCAGGTAGTGCAGTCAGAGCATTCAGGAGCAGTGCGGAATCGCTACTCCATGTTGGTGTTGGTTAGGGTACTAGCCTGGGAGCTGACAGATGTAGGTTTAATTCTCAGTTTTACCACAGACTTCATGGGTGACTGTAGGTAAGCTGCCCCCTTTGTGCCAACGGTCCTCAGCTGCAGGATGGATATAACAATATTTCCCTACCTCTGAAGTGTTAGGCAGACAAATTCCTTAAAGATTAGAAGGGGTTCAGAAACTATGGAAGTGGAGGACCATGTAAGTACCTTGGATATTCAGTGGAACCTCTCAACAGCAGGGATCCTGTGGAGCTTTGGCTGTACTTTAAAACTGCCCTTTTTGGCGCAACATGATACGAATTGTGTGTGTCTGTGTAGTATCTAAATTTTGTAAACATACTGTTTTCTTAATACATGAATGATTGCTGAGGAGAATCACTGAACTTTGGCCAACAGAGAATCCACTGCTTTTCTCTTTGTTAATAAAACAATGTAGAAATGGCTGAATCAAAATTTCTGTCATGGGCCCTTTAGGGGTCAGGCTGAGGGGAGAAGATTCAGCATCACCTCCACTGTGCCTGCCCAAGTCAGCCTGTTAAAGCATGGAGGTAGGATTGTCTTTCCATTCTTTGGAAGTGAACAAGTTGAATTACTGCCCAAATGTAATATTGTGGATGTATTTCTCTCCCCTACTTCCCTGGCACCTCTCCACCTGACATGCTTTCCAGGGCCCTGACTGCTGAATGGCTTTAAGCATGTGCTTATGTGTTTTGCTAAATCACCCCAGTGCTGCTCAAAAACAGCCCACAGAGGCTCAGCTAGCCCTCAAAACACAGCAGCAGGTATTGATTTGACAAGTGAACTTGCATTCACTTTCTCCTTATTAAACTGTTGATGAGGCTTGTTTCCAGGATGGTTATGTCATTATTCAAGAACACTAAATTCACAAGGAATTTTAAAAATCAGCGGTGAACAGTACAATATGCTATCATAAAAGAACAAAGGAACACTTGAATGTTTAATGAGGAGGCGCTTGACTGGGAGTAAGGAAATCTAGGTGCTTCTACCTGTGACCTGTTCCATGACTAGGCTTAGCAGAATTCAATTTTCATTTTTTTCAATAATTTTGATAGATAATATTGATGTTTACTTTCAAGTGTTTTTTCAGTTTTTATCAAATTAAATTTTCACAGTTGTGGGTACGTATGGAGTGGTCAGATAATGGGATGGAGTCAGACAATAATTATATAATGGCAGTAGATGCTGAGATTCAAACAGTTAAAGTTTTAGCCATTAAAGCACACATTGTCAGCAGCACATGTCAAAACATACACAGTAAATATCCTTAGATCAAACTCTAATATGTTCTTAAGCAGCATTTTTCTTTCTTTGCCTATCTGTACATTTCAGTTATTGATTGCAATATTTGTTGTTGATTTTTGTATATGATGAAATTGAAATTTAGTGATTAAAAATCGAATCCTTCCAAGTCTATGAGTATGTCTACATTGCAATTAAAAACCTGCGGCTGGCCGGTGCCAGCTGATTTGGGCTAAGGGGCTGTTAAATTATAGTGTAGACATTCAGGCTCAGGCTGGAGCCCAGGCTCTAGGATCCTGTGATGTGGAAGGATCCCCAAACTCAGGCTGCAGCCCTAGTTAGAACATCTACATCACAATTAAACAGCCCGAGCCCCGTGAACCTGAGTCAGCTGGCACGGGCCAGCCATGGGTTTTTACTTGCAGTGTAGGCATACCCTATATGCAAGTCACTTCACCTTTTCCTTGTTTCACTTTGCCTGTTCTCATGAACAGAGTTCATGTTTAGACTGAAAGCTCCTTGAAGCAGGAACTGCATCTCATTATATATTTGTACAGTTCCTGGCACAATGAAGCCCTAATCTTGGTTGGTCCCTTTGGTGCTACGGTAGTACAATGAAATAATCATCAAATGGTCGGTTGTACATTTAAAACAGATTGCTTTATGCAGTGTAAAACCCTGGTACAGGAGATTAAATGAAACACTGTAGTTTTATTTTTTAAAAACACTGCATAATTTCAGGACAATGAATATCTGAAGCTAAAATGTATTATCCTCTTCTCCTAGTTTCTGTCTACTTCTGTTTGTTTCAGCATCTGAGCTCCCCTGAGCAGGGACAGTGCCTTCCTGAATGACTGGATAGAACCTCAAACAGCATAGGCACTATGATAAGCCTGATTCAGATACTTTTACCTCAGTGCTGTAGTGGTAAAAAATAAAAATAAAAAAAAAGTGGGTAAACTAAACTCCATATTCCCCAAATGAGAAGTTGGTAAACTGCATTTACGCATGTTTACCCTCAACTACACTACTGCCTTACACTGAGGAATGGTCTACACTATGCGTTTATACCAAATTTAGCAGCGTTAAACTGAATTAACCCTGCACTCGTCCACACAACGAAGCCCTTTATTTCAATATAAAGGGCTCTTAATACCGATATCTGTACTCCTCCCCGACAAGGGGAGTAGCGCTGAAATCGGTATTGCCATGTCGAATTAGGGTTAGTGTGGCCGCAATTTGATGGTATTGGCCTCCGGGGCCTATCTCACAGTGCACCATTGTGACCGCCCTGGACAGCAATCTGAACTTGGATGCACTGGCCAGGTAGACAGGAAAAGCCCCGCGAACTTTTGAATTTCATTTCCTGTTTGCGGACTATATGGGAGATACTGAATCTGATCGCTGTATGGGGAGACAAATCTGTTCTATCAGAGCTCCGTTCCAGAAGACGAAATGCCAAAGCATTTGAAAAAGTCTCCAGACAGAGGCTACAGCAGGGACTCAACACTGTGCTGCGCGACAAGCGTAACGGAAAGCCAAAGAATCAAATGGACACTCATGGAGGGAGGGAGGGGGGACTGAGGACTCCAGCTATCCCACAGTCCCTGCAGTCTCCAAAAAGTATTTGCATTCTTGGCTGAGCTCCCAATGCCTGAAGGGTCAAAAACATTGTCCCGAGTGGTTCAGGGTATATGTTTCTCACATTTCCCCCTCCCCTCCGTTGAAAGAAAGGGGAAAAAATGGTTTCCCTCGCCTTTTTTCAGTGTCCAAAATAATAGTTCATATGAATGTTTTGCTGGTTTAGATGCATTGTGTTACAGCGCGAAGCCACAGCATCCCTCCTTTCCTTTCCTGCATTGGCAGGACAGTACAAACATGCGTGAAAACCATTCTCACATCAAACACCATCCAGTGCTCTGGCTGGCCTCGGTGAGGAGTTGGGCCGGGGGCGCCTGGGCAAAAATGGGAATGACTCCTGCGTCATTCTCTTCTTTAAGCTTCTCCTGGACAGGGCAAAAGGATTGCAGAAGGCTTTTGGTAACCGTCCTCAATGTAGCAACTGGGTAGCTGAGCTCCTCCCCACTCCCCTTTCATGTCTAAAGAATGATCTGTGTCCTGCCTGGACATTCATAGCAGGTGGAGGCTGTGCCTCCCCTTCATTTTATTCTCACTAAAAGTCAGTGTTTCTTATTCCTGCATTCTTTTATTACGTTCATCACACAAATGGGGGGACACTGCAACGGTAGCCCAGGAGGGGGTGTGGGAGGAGGGAAATCAATGGGTGGGGTTGTTGCAGGGGCACCCCCTAGAATGGCATGCAGCTTCATCATTTCTGCGGGATTATTCTGGCTCTGTGCTCCGGAGCAGACCGTGCTCTGCAGTCTCTGGTTCTCTATATTACACTTGCCCCATATTCTAGGCAGGACTGACTCTATTTTAGACAAAACAATAAAGAGGGAATGACCGTGGGGATGTCATTCCCATTTTGTCTATTGCGCCCAGTGCTGACCTCAGCAAGGCCAGCCAGGAGCACCCATGACAGCAGCAGCGATGTACAAAACGACTGGTAAACCGTCATCTCATTGCCAATTTTACAAATGCATAGTAGACGGTACACCCCCCCCCCCCACCCCCCCCCCCCCCTCCCCCGCCCCCCCCCCCCCCCCCCCCCCCCCCTGAGGGACTGACTGATAACCGTCATCGCAAATTTCGCAATTTACAGATGGTTGCAATATGCACAGCTGTAACCACTCTCCTGCTACCTTGCAAAGGCAAATGAATGCTTTGCTGTGTAGCACTGCAGTACTGCTGTCTTGTCAGTCAGCAGCATCCAGTACACATATGGTGACAATGACAAAAGGCTAAACAGGCTCCATTGTTGCCATGCTATGGTGTCTGCCAGGGCAATCCAGGGAAGAAGGGCGCAAAATGATTGTCTGCCGTTGCTTTTACGGAGGAAGGATTGAGTGACGACATTTACCCAGAATCACCCGCGACACTGTTTCTGCCTCATCGTGCATTGGAATCTCAACGCAGAATTCCAATGGACGGGAGAGACTGCGGGAACTATGGGATAGCTATGGGATAGCTATCCACAGTGCAACGCTCCAGAAATCGATGCTAGCCTTGGTACATGGACGCACACCACTGAATTAATGCGCTTAGTGTGGCCGCGTGCACTCAACTTTATACAATCTGTTTTAAAAAAACGGTTTCTGTAAAATTGGAATAATCCCATTGTGTAGACATTCCCTGAGTCATACATTAGTTCTTGACTAGCTCTATCAATTTCCATGGACTACTCATGGAGTAAGGTGCTATTCAGTCCTAAGACTAAACAATCTCATGTTTTGGGGCACAACATATTAACCTGAGTGGTTCAGGAAGGAATCATATTTCCTGTCTACTACATTGCACAATTGTTTAGATGCATTATGGGGCTTTTCCACCTTCCGCAGAAGCATCAGGTATCAGACATCTGCCAAAGTCAGAATAACAGGTTAGATGGCATGATTGTTTTGGAAATTCATATGTACTGGTACTTGGAGATATTGTTGTTCTGACTTCCAGAGATCTCAAACAATGCTGCTCTGGAGTTGCAGCTGCATTTTAATCCAGGTTAACAAGAAGGATGTTAGTAAGAGTATACTCAGATCATTCTCTCCAGCAACTACTTTATGCCATCAGGAGAGACTAAACTAGAAAATCAAAGGGGTGATAAATTAGACTGAGTGAGACATCTGTATTGTAGGCCTGATAAGGCTGATGAAGATTGCTGTAAGGATCTCATGATTTGAGCACAAGTTGTGATTGACTCTGACTCTGATCTGGTTTATACTGGCATAACTTTCCTGATTCCCACTGGCACAAGTGAGATTATAATTAGGTCTGTGGTTTTTTAGATGAACAGAAATGTTCCTGGTAACCCACACTTTTTTCCTTAGGAATCATGATTTACACAAATAACTGCAATAAATGTGCTGGTACCTTTCAAATACTCAGAGGGAGTCTGAAAGCCAACTTCTGAATAGATTTACATCGGGGAGAATCTAGAGTGACATCAAGGTAAATGAAATTACTTTTAGATTCACATCCATGTGAATGAGATCAGAACCTGATCCTTCTTCTGTTGGGCTCTATTCCTGCTCCTGTTAAAATCAGTAGGAGCTTAGCCAATGAATTAATGGGAGCATGATTTGTCTCTAGTCTAGACTTTCCTTTGCAGGAGGTAGGGGCAGCATAGGCTGGGAAGTTGAGTTCTTACTCCTATTTATTTCCTTGAACAGGTGCCTAGACCAAATCACAATCTAGTCTGCAAAGTAGGTGGATTATCTAGCGGTCCAAGATCAACAGCACCTACTTGAAATGCATTTGAATACATTTCTCTTTCTGAAAAGAGAGGTAATAAATGACATTCTGAGGTAAATAATTATGATGTTACCATAGTGATGACTGCAACGTAGCTAAGAGTTCATAAAAACATACAGAAGAGGGAAGAAACACACATGCTGTGTATTTGAAAAAGTGAAGATAATGTTTCTTACTGTAGATATTTTACAGTATCCGAGATTTGTGGATGTTTGTTCTTGTCCGATACCCACTGTCTAAATAACAAATACCAAAACAATTCATAATCCAATAATAATAATGGCAAAAACAACTGGGCATGAGGATTCTACTCTTACTTTATATCTGGGAGCTAGTGGACAGAAGTTGGGAGAAAATTTAGCTACTGTAACAGTAACCATTGGGTACAGTGGATCTTAACCCACACCTTATGTATCTGAAGGAAGGTGATATAGTTCAATTTTTTGCCAGTACTGCTGCATGCTTAATATGGATCTCATCACTGCAACATCCGAGTGCCTTCCAACTCTTTATATTCAGAACACTCCTGTGATTATAGCTCCCCAATTCACTACATCTGTTATGTTCTGTGATAGACAAGATCTACTTTTTTTTTTAAAGGTGGTAAGATGCTAGTACATATCAGCTTTTTCTTATACACATTTATTTGCCTCCCATTACCATGGTATCTAGGCAACTTCTATATATTCCATGCTGTACAGCATCTGTAGGTGCTAGAAGCATTGTACACAGCCCTTGCTCAGAGCCTTATGCCCTTGCCTCCATCTTGTCAACGCACACAGAGCAGGGCACCGTATAATCCTTGGGATAAGCTTTGTAAAACTGGTGTCTACAATGTTTCAAAATGGTTTAAAACACCTCTGTGCATCTATGCTGAAAACCAGCTCTTTAAAACAGCACAGTGTGCCTTCATGTTTGTTTTGTCTCTCCATGACTCCAGATCAATTCTGCTCAATTTAAAAGTTCTGAGATTTCTTTGTCTAACAGCCAATCATACAAACCCACCCTGGAAGCTGAAGTTCTGACTCTCATGTCACTCACAATGAAGACTCTGATGTACAAATTTAGTTAACAATTCTGTTGATGGTATGGTATGCTAGCCAAAACAGTGTCCCAGCTGCTTAATATGGACCTCATCGCTGCAACATCCAAGTGCCTCCCAACTCTTTATGTTCACAACGCTCCTGTGATATATTGTTATACTCATTGTACAGATGAGGCACAATTTAACTTAGATGACTTGCCCAAGGCACACAGAAAGTCCATAGCAGAGACAAAAATTGGATACCCAGGGTACTGCTCCATTCCCCGAACCTCAAGACCATGTTTCCCCACGAATCCCTTTCTACTACAATTTTGCTGGCTCTGCATGCTAACAGAAACAAAGAGTAACAGGAAAGAGCTCAGGAAGAAGTATGGCCTTGTGATTAGGGAACTGGAGAGGCCCCAGCTGCCATTGTTGATACGGTTTAGTAATCAGATTTTCATGAATTAAATTAGATTAAATTGAAGGAGGGTATCCATTTGTTTCAATAATTAGCTGAAATCAGTACCTGAATGAAGGGCAGCTGGCTGCATCCGAAGCCAGGCAAGACTGTGGTAATTCCAGTGGGAGGAGGGAAGAACTATGAAGAACTGGCTCTTTCTATAATATCCCTGCTTTTGAGGTCAACTTGATTGTTGAGTTGGTCCTCAGTTCTAATGGTTGCTAAATAACCAAGCTCAGGAAAAATGCTGACTTCCACCTGTGACTGGCCAGAAAATTGTGTCCCATCTTTGCAGACAAACCTGTGTATGTTGACCCACATATATTCATGACCTTCAGGATTGATTATTGCAACTCATAATGATGCCCGAAGCCACACATCCTGAAAAAGCTTCACCTTGTACAAATGCAGCAACCCAGGCTGCTCTGAACACATCACTCTGCTGCTCCACTCTGTGTACTGCCTCTCTGTTGAATACAGAATCTAGTTCAAAGTCTTTGTCCTGATACTCAGAACCAGTCTTAGCTACCAGACATTTCACGCTTCTCCTGCTGCAACTATGACCTTCTGCATAGTATTCCAAAAGCTGCATTCTACTGGAACTATGAAGCTGTCGATCACTATGATGAGCCCATTGGCATACAACATGGGGAATAGACCTAAACTCACACCCAGAAGAGGTAACAAAGACCATGGACTTCTGCGTTCAGAACTAAAAGCAAAACTTGTTCCGACCACTCTGCTTTCCCTGTGCAGAGTACATTTAGGCAACACAGTTATGTGCCAACCATGTCTACAGAACAGTTGCTGCCATTCCAGCACCAGTGGAGAACTAGGATTCTTAAAGTTTTGCCAGAGTAGACACAGTTTGAGAGAAAAGGGATTGGTGACCAGAATCACCTGATTCCCAGTCCATTGCTCTGCCACATCTCTGCTTGCCTGTGTTGTGGTGTTAACTAGATGGCTTATCATGTAATGCATTTATTACTCATGTACATATTTACTACAAGGCGCTGGACCAATTTTTATAGTATGGGTGCTGAGAGCTATTGAACCAAACTGTAAGCCCCGTATAGAATGGAAACCTCTTCAAGTCTGGGAGTGCAGCAGCATCCTCTGCACTACTAGTTCCAGCACCTATGTTACTACTTCTCCTTTGTCTGTACAACTGGATGTCTTACAACTCATACTTTTGTCACCTGAAAAAGAAGAGCTAGAAATGCAATGCATTGATCATTCGTGTAATTGTAACCATGGCTTCAAATTAGCTGCCCCTCTTTGTACACCAAGAAACAAATTATTAATTCATGGGGGAGGGAGGCAAGGGGACCAAGAAGTGAATTATTACTATATATGTCTAACTTCTAATGCAGTATTTTCTGCTGATCGTCCAGGGTGGTGCCTTTTTCATTTTAAACAAGATAAATTACAAGTGAGTGACATTGGGGTTCAAAACATTGTTCCAGCCTTTCTAGATCTTGTAGCATAGAATCTCAGGCCATCAGATCATTAAAGTTCCTTGACAATGTGTCCGAGCCTTGCCTGATGAGATCAGTCCTTTGTATGGTCCATCTTGACCTGTGAGGCAGGAAGCTTTGCTTAGCACCCCACACCTACATCACCTGATCAAGCACTCATGTGCAGGTCAAATGCATTGCATGGGGATGAAGGTAACAGACAGTGATAGTTCATGCTACTTCCTCCCAAAGCTATTTGGAGGTGATCTTTTCTCAGGCAGCAATTGGTTGTTTAGGTAGATTATGGCTTGAACTACACACCCATGCAAAGTATCAATCCCCCTCCCTTACACCACTATATGGCCTACACAGACTTTGGGTCTTAACACACAGGGAATTCACTTATTTATTCACCTTTAGCAGGTGGGCAGGGAATGGACAGATCCTTGACTCAAATCCCCACACTTGCTAGCCAACTTTGCTGAAAGGAATGGGAGAAGTCATAATTGTGTCATAATGGTGTGTCATAATTGAGTGCTGACATAGGGAAGAGGTTGGTGAATTGCATTTAATTCATTCCTTTGCCTGTATTTTATTGTATTCCCTTGCAGAAGTCCCACAATTGTATGTTCCAGTCAAGGAGGATCGCAGAATGATATTGATTTGGGGCCACTAGTCTTATTACTTGTTACAGTAAGTGCTAGGTGTGCACTTTTTGAACAATTTACATGGCAGCTAAGCTCACCCTTGAATTATAAGCCTTGATTTGGGTTAGAGGTGGGACTGCAAAATAATTTAAAAAGAGAAATTAAAGGGACTCAAAGAGAGACTCATACAGGGACTGGATTGCCTCTGCTCCACTCACCTGCAATGTCACCAAGCCAGGAAGGAACAAGCACCAGAAAAAGCACCCCAATTTCTGACAGAAAGCTCAGGGCCGGCAGAATGATTTTCCCAGATATGCGTGTCCTTCCTTGATACTAGCTTCATATGTTATATTAATATTGCCGGTTATATAAAAACAGGCTATCTGACAGGGATATAATTGGTGATGTTTTGGCTGCCAGCAACAATGAATTCTCCCTTTTGTCTTTGCTTCAATGGTATTTTGCTAAGGCTCCAGTGTGGATTCTGTGTAGCCCTTCCTTTCTTCTCAAGGGGTACTTTCTCTTTTTCCTAAGAAGGCCTTGTGTAAGGCTGTGATGTGATTCTTATTTGTTTGTATTACAGTAATACTTAGAAGCCCCAGACTTGGACCATCGTCCTGATTCTACTTTTTTTTTTTTTATTGGAGATATACCAATCTCCTAGAACTGGAAGGGACCTTGAAAGGTCACTGAGTGCAGCCCCCTGCCTTCACTAGCAGGACCAAGTACTGATTTTTGCCCCAGATCCCTAAGTGGCCCCCTCAAAGACTGAACTCACAACTATGGGTTTAGCAGGCTAACACTCAAACTATTGAGCTATTCCTCACCCTATGTGTTAGAACATAAGAATGGCCAAACTGGGGCAGACAAATGGTTCATCTAGCCCAGTATCCTGTCTTCCAACAGTACTCAAGGCCAGGTGTTTCTGAGGGAATGAACAGAACAGGCAATGATCAAGTGATCCATCCCCTGTCATCCATTCCCTGCTTCTGGCAATCAGAGGCTAGGGACACCCAGAGCATGGGGTTGAATCCCTGTCCATCCTGGCTAATAGCCATTGATGGACCTATCCTCCATGAATTTATCTAGTTCTTTTTTTAACTTCAGTATAGCTTTGGACTTCGCAAAATCCCTTAGCAATGAGTTCCACAGGTTGACTGTGTGTTGTACAAACACAGAATAAAGAGGTGGTCTCTGGCCTAAAGAACTTACAATTTAAGTGTCAGTCAAGCGACAACTGGTGGGTACAGATGGGGTGCACAAGAAAACAACAAGACGAATTCTAATCTCCTCCAAAGTGGGCTGCAGTTCTGGGTGCAGGCCCCACACAGAGGGTATTGCATAGTGCCCCTTTTAGAAAGGCATCAGTGCAAGTGTGCTCCCTGCTTCTCTAAGGCATCGCTTCTGCTTGAGGCCTCTTGTACTCTTGATTAAATGGGTATCCCAGCTAAGTCATGTGTATTGTACAATATACAGTAATGGAAACATTATAAATGTTGCAATTTTTTCCTTATCCTGCCAAATTTTCTAGATGCGTTGGAGAGAAGCCTAAAGACCAGGACAATGACTCAAAGAGCTTACAATGTAAAGAGGTGCCATACTGGTGAGGGATGGGATTATGGGTGCCTTAAAAAGCAAAGGGATTGAATATGGAGTTTATTATTAATCATTAGGATCATTATTAATTACTTGTATTATAGTAATGCCTGGAGGACATGACTAAGTTCGGGGTCCCATTGTGCTACCCCCATGTCCTATTATCATAGTCCCACAATTGGGGTATAATTTTTACTTTTTAAATAATTTTTGAGCTGTTAAAAAACAGGAAAAACATTCACTACCCTTTAGCTGACATCCTCCCACCCCAGCTCCAGAAATTTCTTTGTCAAATGTTGGTATTTTGATGGACAGTTTTAATTAATATCTCAATTTCATAATTGTCAACATTCCTTCATAATTTTGACTTTGATCTATTCATTAGCCCTCCTTTGTAGGCTTATAGTCCTTTAAAAATCAACTTGAAGAAGAAGAGTATGTGTTTGTGGGTGGTAATCACAGACAGGGTCAAGAAGGGGACTGTAGGCTTGGAGTGGCTTTCCAGTGGGCCATGCTGTGATTAAAAAACAACACACAACCGGGAATGTTGTGATTTGGTACATTTAACAGTAAGGATTAGTTAACCATTGGAACAATTTACCAAGGGTCATGGTGGATTCTCTATCATGGGCAATTTTTGAATCAAGATTAGATATTTTTCTAAAAAAAGTCTAGGAATTGTATTGGGAAAGTTCTATGGCCAGTGTTATTCAGGAGGTCAGGATACATGGTCGTAATGGTCCCTTGTGGTCTTGGAATCCATGAATTTAAAATCTCAAGCACATGAAGGCCTGATTGAGTCTGTAAATATTTAAATCCCGTGTTTCACTTTAAACACACGACAATGTCAACTGCAGTCAAGTAGACTACTCACATCCTAAAAATTAAGCACATGAGTGTTTGCACGGTTGAGGTTTAATACCACATGTTGCATTAGATGCTATTTAAGAGCTGCTGTTTCTTACTAAGAGTAAATTCAAGTCAGGTAAGTGACCAATTTGATTTTAAAAACAATTAAAAACTTTATACATGTTAAATAATTGGTAAAACGGAGCCACTCAGTGACCTGGAGTGAATGGAAAAAGAGAGAGCCATTGCTTATCACTGAATATCAGGGAGGGAACCACTAAGAAAAATTGCCTGAAAGGCAGAGACAGTGGGTTGTATATTACTAAATCTTTGAAGCTGGTTATAAAATATCTTGAATGGCAACCAGGCTGCCTTTATTTTCGACTCCACGGGGATCTGCTATGAACAGCTGCAAGACACCACCTCCCGCCAGGCAGAACAAGGCAGGTAATGATGAGGACACATGTGAGAATAATTATACAAAACATGATTTTAAAGATACAACTGGAGAAAATATCAGAAGACGTCGTAGAGATAAAGGGGTGGATTTGGAGCTCAGTGAGTAACTAGGCTGAGTTCCTGTGCAGTCAGTGGAGTTGTTCAGGATTCATACCAGTGAAAGTAAGAGCAGAATCTGGCCCAATGACTATCCTCCAAAGACTACAGATCCAAACAAAGAGATGTCTACTGCAGGATAAGAGGCAGGAAGTACTGAAGTGCTAAATGAATATTAAAATGCTGATAGTTAGGGAGATTGGCTGGCTTAGAGGATAGGTAATAGGGTACAGGGCCTATTAGTAATAAGCCATATAGTAGGAAAAGCCTGATTCTCTATTGTCCTGCACCTTGTGTATTCGTTTACATCAGTGCAAAGTGGCTATAAATCAGAACATTAGAGTTTTACACGCACTTTTCACTGGTGTACATGATTACGCAAGGTGCAGTCCAACAGTGAACCAGGATCTCTCTCTGTGTTTTGTATGCAGCCCAGGAAGGTAATGCCAGAAAACTGTTGCCGCCTGATAGCTGCTTGGAGATCTCTGTGATATCAGTGTCTCAGCCGAGCTCCTAGAAGAGAGGTGCCTACTTAAGTTGCTGAAAACTTCCCATGTATCAGTGGGAGTTAAAAGGTGCTATGTGATTTAAAAGGGAATACCCCCCCAACATCCGTCTTGCAACACATGCACACACACACTCTCTCTCTCTCTCTCTCTCTCAACATTATAAAAATGAACTACAGGACACACAAAAGAAAACTCTGATGAACTGGAAAGATAGATGGATCTAGAGAAAAGAGGATGGAGAAATTATAGGAAGGATTCTCCAGTGGGAAGGGCACAAGACTAGGACTTGAGAGCCCTGTTTAGGTTCTTGCACTGCCACCAATGTGATGTGAGATTAATCAATTAGCCTTTCTGTGCTTCCGTTTCTCTTCTGTAAAACTGCCTTACCTAACAGATGTTTTAAGGATAAATACAATAAATACTGAGAGGCATTTAGGTGCAATGGAAATGAAGGCCATAGGAACAATTCAGTTACAGGACCTGGCCAAGGTTTTTTTAAAAAAGCTGCCTAAAGGTAAACTCCTAATTCCTTGTTTTAGGCTCTTAAATCATAAGTCTGATCAAATTGCAGGTTTCACTGATTTGATCCCTGATTCACCACTGCAGGACACCAGTGCCTATATCGGCCTTTTCATCCATGGATCTCAGTGTGCTTTTCAAAGAGGAATAAGTAGCATTAGCCCATTTTAGGTATGGATGCATAGACAGGTGGAAGTGACTTTCAAAAGGACACACAGTAGGTCAGTGAAAGGAATAGAAACCCATCTTAGTGCCCTGTCTACCGATCAATGTTGCCTCCCTAAGAATAATAGACTCGGGTCTACCATGATCTGATAAATGGTTCATGTGCTTTTTCAATCTGATAGACTCCAATAAATGTTTTAATTAAATGTAATGGTCACTTTAGCTACTGTGTGATATTTTAATCATATAGGAGGAGAGGGATATAAGCAGTTATGCAATAATCCCACTTCTTACTAGGACTGCTAGAAAAAAGGGATTCAAACAAAAAATCTTTGCTTTCAGAAAGCTGAGCCTCTTCTTATTTGTGCTTCTAATTAACATATTAGTATTAAATACTGATTTGGCATGATGCATGGGGATTTAGCAGCACAATTCCAGTCAACATCAAAACCACATGCTGCACTGGAAAGGTATCCCATGGTGTTTAGATGCTAGCTTCACATGTGAACTGGGGCAATAGCTGTGGTTTAAATAATCAATTTATAGAAAAAATACGATGTGCAGTACATTCTGTTTTGCCTGAACCAATGCATTTTGCTGACACGAAACCAAGCATTTGTGTTTGGCTTATTCGGCACAGTATGTTTGTGTTTGGCTTATTCGGCACAGTCTCATTCATACATAAAAATCCATTTTAAATAACAGCCCAGATAATGATTCCTAATTTATTCCATTAGGATTTAAATCATACGGTTCGTGTACATGTACAAATGCACGGTGTCCATAAAACATACTTGTTTAAATTATGTTCCCAGAGGAAACATCTTTATGTGCTAGTGAGCAATCTCAAAACAATGGAAATGATTCTAAAAGATATAGAGGTTATCGGCTGAAAATTGATAAAAGTCCCAAAATGGAAAGCAGATCTGAAATCTCTTCATGACGTACTTGAAACTTAGGAACACTAAACCTAGATCTGAACTTCCTATCTCAATCTTATCTCTATAAGTGACCCAAATCAGAAAAACAAATACCCAAGGCTGGATGCGTGGGTGGTGTAGATCAGGTGGGGCAACAGTGAAGGATTGCATGGCAGTGGGAAACTGATTGGAAGCCTTAGTGTAAGGGTGTGGCAGCAACCTCTTGTGAATCCATCCTGTTAGTAGGTGGTGGTGATCCTGCCAGGAGATGTTTAGTTTTGACTTGCTGGAATAAGAGCTGGAAACGCAAATGGATTTTTTTGTCAAAAAACTGAAGATTTGGAGTGACCAAAATTGTTCATGAATTTGGGTCAACTGGCAAATAGTTTCAGTTAAAAAAAAATCAGAAATTTAAAATTGTTTGTTTTGTTGTTTCTGAAATTAAACATTTTGTTTTGGAATTTCCCTGAATTTTAGTTTAAAACCAATTTAAAAAAAACAACCAACCCAGAAAATAAACATTTCATGTCAGGCTGAAATATTGTATTCAACCCAAAACTAATTTTTCAGAATTTTTGTTTGTCCAAGAAATTTGAACTTTTTTTTTTGGTTCGATCCAAAACAATTTTTATTTTATTTTTTTGGTTTAGTTTCCAAATTGAAAAATTGGTTATTTGCCCAGCTCTGCTTACTAGTATAGGTAGCCTGTAACCTACCTCTTGTTATCTGAATATTAGGAAAGTGGGAGTGGCTCAATAGAGGTTAAGAAAATCATGGGTGTGGGACCAGCCGTGCTGAAGTAGAAAAGTTAATGGTGGGGAAAAGGGTTGATTGTTGTTAATTTCTTTGTTTAATAAAGGCAATCCTCTAGAATGGGTGAGTTTTGGATGTATGTGCTGCGTGAGGTATGTTTTATAGCATGTGCTCATTCTTAGCAAGAAGCAGGAATTCTAATGCTGAACGGTAGATATATTTTTAACACTTTCCTGATGTAGGTAGCATTAATTTTCAAGCCTTATTAAACTGAACTTTTTTTTTTAGTGATGTGTGATATTGGAATGCTCCAATTCACATTTCCCTTCTGTTATTGTGGACAACAGAGAAGGCTTTGCTCATTTGTTCTTACAGTAATCAATTGCAAAACATGCATTTTGCAGTAACTAAATTCTAATCACACCGAGTTTTCACACATACACTTACAGCAAAATGAACTGAGTTCACTAAAGGACAATGTATGATCACAGGCCAGTAAGTTTCATGGTGAAAAATAAGCAGCAATGATACAATTTGTGCTTCTAAAGGAAGACTTCCAGGACACCAGAAGGATAATAGAATGTAGTTAGTAGAAATAAAGATAATATTGGGGGGAATTGTTAGCAATTACCTTCATTAGTCCTTTCTATGACTTTGGTGGTCTGTAAAACTTAATAAAAATAATTATTTACAAAAATAAGATTATACTGAATTATATTTTTGTTAATTAGCAGATCTCATTTTGAAAAAAAAACAAAACCAAAGACCTAGACCCTGATCCTACAACTTGCTTCATGGGGATGGATCTCTGCTTCTGCAGAGAACACCACTGAGGCGCCAAACGCATGAATGGATTACACAATAGGAGCCTTAGTAAAACACTGATATCAGTGGGAATATTCAGATGATTAAAGTTATGTCTGTGCTTTGCATATTTTACTGGAGCACGGCCTGTCCTGGGGTCCACTCATCACTAGTGGCACCTCCTGCTGGACATCCTGGGAATTAGTTCTGCCAGGCTTGTGCTCCCCCCTCTGTGTCTTCCCCATCCTATATCAATGTGCATCCCCTCTCACTCCAGAAACGGCAGTCTCCTCTTCGTGACGTGGCCCTTAAGCCAGGTCACTAAGGTCTTCCCCTTCTGAGGAATTCACAGTCTTTCCAGACCTGCTGATTGACTGGCATCTCTAATGCCCTAGCCACTTCTCCAGTGGTTGGTAGGGGAACCCAAGGCTACCATCCACACTGGATTCCAGCCCAGAGATCCTGGTACAAGCAGCCAAGGTCTCTGTACTGCCCTACTCTTTGCTGCTGTTTCCTTGGGCTGTTTCCTACCTAACTGGCTTCCGTCCTTTCTGGGTTTGGTAGCCTACCAACTCCCTCCACTCAGAGAGTGACTGCAGCACCTGTCTGGAACCAGCTACTTGGCTTTATACAGGCCCTGCCTATTCCTGCACAGGTGAGCCTGTTCCTTTGGGAACAGGGTGTGGGAGGTAAAAGGCACCTGTATAAGACAAAGCACCAATTATTGGGACTGTCCCTATAAAATGGGACATCTGGTCACCCTACTAATGACTGAGTAGGTGCATATATATAGGTGCCCCTCTCACTTTTTCTTCCTGCTGACAGCATTATGTATATGCAGCAAAGAGTCCTGTGGCACCTTATAGACTAACAGACGTTTTGGAGCATGAACTTTCGTGGGTGAATACCCACTTTGATGCATCCGACAAAGTCGGTATTCACCCACGAAAGCTCATGCTCCAAAACGTCTGTTAGTCTATAAGGTGCCACAGGACTCTTTGCTGCTTTTACAGTTCCAGACTAACACGGCTACCCCTCTGATATTTGTTATGTAAATAGCCCTTAAGTATTGTGAATATTTGTTTGCATCTGGATAGATTATTTTTGATGTGCTAATGAAAGTTCTGTGTTCATGAATTTCCAGCAGTTACAGTGAAGGTTTTCTGACTGCAAGGTTCCTGTTTCATTTTAAAAAATAAAACAATTAAATACACACATGGAAATTAATGACTTTGGACTCTTAGAATAGAAAATTTGGCTGCTACTTTGCAGCCTTGTAGATATGAGAGACCACAAATACAAATGGAAAATAAGTATGTTGTTTTTCTTTGTGTATGTCTTTTGCCTTCCTCAGGAATTCATTAAATTTATTATGACAGAACGAATATGGGTATAACACATCTTGAGAAACTTTAATATTAATCAATATAACGTATTACATATGTTTGCTGTTTCAGTCAGAAAATATATCTTCTCAGTCTGTCTTCTCAATTCCTTTATTAGTTATATTTATAATTTTGTTTAACTACTAATGGTCAAAAATTGGAAGGGATATAAAACCTCATGCTTCCAGTCTCAAACTGTCAGGGATTAGGATTAGATCTCCGGAGGGACAGATAATTCCACAACCACCTAATATGGGGGATAGATTATCTCACAACTGCCTACTGTGAGTTTCTTATTCCTTCCTTTGGGTATCTAGGGCCTGATACTTTGCTACTGACTGCAGTGAGCACAGGATGAGTCCCCTGGTTCTGGTCAGTTTTGAAGACAGGATACTGGACCAGAAAGGCTGTGAGTCTGAAGAATTATGGCAATTCCTATGTTCTTAGTGGTTTCTATATTATAAAACTTGTTGACAATAAATATATCAAAAAAGACACATTGGAGACTTTTCCCATTAATCCCTCCCAACTTCAAGCTAACTCACTCAAATCTTAGAAAGACTGAACAAGAATATTTAAAGGATGTGACCATTTTCTTCATGCTACATATTGCTGTGTCTCTTACTGTCAGCCAAGGCAAATAAGGAAGAACTTTTACATTAGGTAAGTTTTAATGTATCTTCTAGGTGGTAGGTAGACTCCACTGGTACACACGTTCAACCTTAACGAGAGCCTAAGGAAGTTATTGTTTAATTAACAGAGCTCTATTTGGATCCTAGCTTCAAAGCCTGCACTGATTTCAGATAAAGAACATTTTTATATCCTAAAGCCTTTTCCCAAAGATTAAAAAAAAAATCAGATATAACATGTATAGCAAGGAGACAATACATTTAACATCATTTTCCAGTGGATAAAATTAATTTTGCTGAGGTTTTCTATGTCTGATTTCAGTTTGGAAATTTTGCTTGCGGTGGAAAGGCAGGGATATGATGTGAGACAAGATTCTGCATGAGCTTTTTTAATTAAACCACTCATTCCATAAAACACAAAGACTTTATATCGAAATAAGTTAATCTACTACACCTAATTAAGCATTATATATTGAAGCCATGCATCAGTGATCAGAGTTATATCAATGGACCATTTCATTTATCAAGGCTGACAATCCAAGTTCTTAACTACAATAATAAATGACTTCCCTTCAAGGGAATAATATTTCACCTTGGCAATTCCCTTTCTTTGTTAATGCTTAGAATCAGCTTAGAGAGAGCAGTTCATAAACATATTAAACAGGCATTCTTCCATTTGGTCACTCTCCATAGTCTGTTTCTCTTGTTAGAGTCCTCAGAGTTATCTGGAGATTACTATACTTACCTTTATAGTTTAATCATTACTGTAAAAATGGTTAGAGTATTCTAGTACATTTCTCTAGCCATCACATCTTTTACTTTCCAGAGTAGCTTCAGAGACAAAGGCCAAATTTTGCTCTAAGATACAGACATGTGGCTCCATTTGATAGGTGCACACATCTAAGGATAGAAGGGGATCCACTGGAGCCATTAAACAGTACTAAAGAAAATACCCTTTCTTCTTTCAGTTCTCTCATTAATATCCTGGAAGCGCCTACTTCTGTTTAAATTTGATATAAATGGAATGAAACACAAATCTCCTTGATAAAAAGCAATACATACTGCTTCAGTTAAACAAGTCGTTAGGGCCTGATGTAGCAGAGCACACGTACATTGTTAACTTTCTGAGTAGTCCCATAGAGCCACCAACTGCTCTTGTGCTTAAGGCTAAGCACATGTGTCAGTAACTTAAAAAATACTGTACACCAAAGACAAAGGTTTACTGATTTCCACAGACATAGGACTGGTGAAAATGTTTTTCATTGCTGACAGAAGATTGGGTTTTGACTTAACAAAATTTTTCACAAAAGGTCTGTGCCTTCCAGGGATTTTAAAAACAATTCTTTTGGAAATGCTTCTGGGGTGCCTTATGGAGATATATTTTGGTTTCTTCATGTTTCCATTCTCCCCTATGGGCCAGGCTCCCTGGCCAGACTACATCTCCCATGACGTACTACCTCCCAAGTATACATTCTTTTCTTTATGTTTTTTCCAGACTAACCAGTTTGCTCAGACACTGAACAACGCAGTTTGGTTTCAGAGAAACAACCAACTTTCCTACTCTGTAAGTGATTCCTCAGGCTTCTGTTGTCATTGAAAACACTTTTATGCTCTTCCAGCTCAGATTCATCTCATATTAGTGCTGGTTTATGAAAATTAAGACCTCTGGGCTTGCTTGTGTGAGTGCCTCAGGTGTATTTTTTTTTCTTTAGAGTGAGCTCTGTGCTATTTAAAGTGTGACAGAAAATGCCACTAAACCTCAGCTTTGCAAACAAAGTCTGCATTTCTTTAGTTTTGCTTAACAGCTCTTGTCTTGCTCTAATTAAACTGTCCCCCTGATCCTCTGAAAGATCTTGAGATATTAATGTAACCCTTCTGCCCCTCTGAGTTGGCAGCAACAAGGGCCGGGTTCAGTATCCAGGGGTTCCGTTTCAATAACACAAGGCATAACCGGCTCGAGCCCCCACCCAGTGACCTGGGACACTTACATACCACACCCTCCTGGGCGCCTCTAGGAGGCAATACTTCCCCTCTCGCAAGCACGGAGTCTGAGTGTAGCGAAATCTTTTTAATAAAGGAAGGAATCAATGCGGCATCCCATTGGAGAAACACCACAAACAGAGTTATAACACAAACCATAACCACCCCCCCAAGTACATTTGGCAATGTCCTTTTCCCCTTAGGGTCTTAAGTCCAATCACTCCAAAGTCCAACAACCCAAAAGTCTCTGGTCAATGCCACCCCAGAATTCAAGAGTCTATCTGTAGAGGTCCCTCCCCCCAGCCTGGGTGAAAGGGGCACCTTACGTGGTCCAGGGCCAACTGCCCTGCCTCTCCGTGGGTTCTGCTTCCGCCTTCTCCACGAACTGCTCCGCCTTACCAGCCGCTCCACTCTGCTCCTCCGGCCGTCCTCACAAACTGCTCCGCTCCACCAGCTGCCTCGTGAGCTGCTCCAGTTGTCCCAGCAAACTGCTCGGCTCCGCTCGCTCTGTGGGCTGCTCCACACGCCCCACAGCTACTCCGCCCTGCCAGCCGCTCCACTCCACCAGCTGTCCTGTGGTCCGCTCCAGCCATCCCCATAAACTGCTCCACTCCGCCAGCTGCTCTGTTCCACAGTATAGCTTCAGGCTCCCCCACTAGTTAGCACAATACTCAGTGCTCCCAGCTCAGTAATTTCAGCTCTTTTGTGATTTCAGCTCTTAGTGATCTCAGCACATAGTAGGGGAGCCCAGTGCTAGTGCACCATTAGCCCAAAGTGAGTTCAGCTCAGCAACCTGTATCTAGAGTCTTAAGGGAATAAAAAATCAACTCTGACATTCCACAGTGGAGAGAGTGGGGGGTGCAACTGGTGCTTCTAGCTCCACAAGGAGCCTGCACCACCAGGCACAAATACCTGTCCCCAACCTCTCTCTCTTCACAGGGTTTTGGAACCCATGTCCCTTGTCTAGCAAGTACCACCCAACTGAGGTTGAGTCATTTCTGTCACAAAGCACCCACAGCTCGGCAGTCTGGGATGGGTTAGGCGTGCCTATGCAAATATTTGAGATTTTGCATTCCAGACATTCTTTCCACACTTCCCATACTTCACCACCAGATGTCAGGGTACAGCTCATCCTGACTCTGCTTACATTAATAAAAGAAAAATTATCCTCTAGCAGCACCACTTGTGCATTTAGTAAACAATTTGCTGGCCCTATCACCACAAGACTATCAGAACTGCGAGAGAAAACTATGCTTCGTGTCTTATTTATATAAGAGAACAAGACAAGCAGGTACTTTAGGAAGGGCCGAGGTACCATCAATCATCAAGACTGCAGGCTCAAGCATAAAATTTTTCAGTATTGTTAGAAACCAAAACTGAATTCCTCTGTAGCGCATAGAGCTGTAAATAGACATCAAATGCCATGTACTGATAGCAATACTTATTTTACAATCTCTTAACTTACTTTGATTTTAATGAGAAAAGAGGATACTCAGTGACTTACAGGATTGGGGCCTTAAGGGTTGATCCTTTCTTGAGATTTAGGAGCTCATTCTGGCTCTGCCTCTTAAGCTGCTCCAGCAGAATATAAAGACCATAAAGTGTCAGTAAATAGACTGGAAGAGAATTCCCCTGCGTAGGAGCAGTGTAGGACAGGGGTGGCCAACCTGAGCCTGACAAGGAGCCAGAATTTACCAATGTACATTGCCAAAGAGCCACAGTAATACATCAGCAGCCCCCCATCAGCCCCCCTCCCTCCCTGCTCCTCTCCATCAGCTGTTTTGTGGAGTGCAGGAGGATCAGAGGGGGAGGAGCGAGGGTATAGCAGGCTCAGGGGAGGGGGAGGGAAGGGGTGGAGTGGGGCAGGGCCTGTGGCTGAGCCAGGTGTTGAGCAGTGAGCACCCCCGGCACATTGGAAAGTTGGTGCCTGTAACTCCAGACCCAGAGTCGGTGCCTATACAAGAAGCCGCATATTAACTTCTGAAGAGTCACAGGATGGCCATCCCTGGTGTAGGACTAGCTTAAGTAGCCTGTGTTACCTCCCTACACCACTATAGGCCTTGGCCTAGGAAGCATGCGGGGCGTGACAGGGCATGGTCCTAGCACTAGTCGTGTGGTGATTCTTGGCTATAGTGCAGGCCATAGGCAGCTGTAGAAAGGTGGTTGTAAGCCAGAGCAGCCCCAGGGCTGCTCTAACATATATTAGAGAGAAACGAGGTGGGTGTGGTAATATGTTTTATTGGACCAACTTCTGCTGGGAGAGAGACAAGCTTTCAAGCTTACACAGAGCTCTTCTTCCTGACTGGTAACAGAGCTCTGTGTAAGCTCGAAAGCTTCTCTCTCATACCAACAGAAGCTGGTTCAATAAAACATATTACCTCATCCACCTTGTCTACCTAATATCTTGGTACCAACTCGGCTACACCAACGCTGCACCATGTATTGACATTTATCTCATTCCATGCAACAGCCAGAATCCTAGGGCACAAAGGTGGTTTAAAGTCACCTTTACTTCTATACCCCTGGCTGTGCCTTCTCTGCATTGCCTCACAGGAGGTGCAGCACAGAATCTGCCCCTCTGATGGAGCAGGGATGGTCTAGCTGTTGTTAGCCTGGGACTTGTGTGGCTGGGTTCATTTTCCTGCTCTACTACAGACTGTGTGTGGCCTTGGGCAGGTCACTTAGGCTCTCTGTGCCTCAGTTTCCCCTCTGTAAAATGGGGATAGTAAATCAGAGCTGCCTTACCTTCAAGATGGAGAAATACTCAGATACTACAATGATGGGGGCCATACAAGAAGTTTGGAATATCTGCCCAAGGCTGAGTGCACTTTAAGGTAATGGAGTAACTTAGATAAATTTAAATAGGTGACAGATTGATGGCAGCTGGTGAAATGTGCATAACCATAATAGAAGTAACCATGTTTATAATCAGAGCAGCACTGAGATAGTTGTGAGGGGGAACTTCTAGAACAAGGGCTTGTTTTTCTTCTGAAGCGCTTTGACAGGGCCGCTGGCAAATGGGCAGCATGTGGGCAGAATTCTTTGAATGGAGTGGGTGAAATAAAGAAACATTCTACCTTATTTAATAAGGGATGAGTTAGAGATGTGAGTAGCATAGATGTGCTACCAGAAAATCCTATATGTACAGCAGAGATTACAGCTGATGCCAACAGAATACACAGGCATACCATCCAATTGAGAACAATGGCACATGTGCGCACACACACACACCTAAGCTAGTGCCATTTCAACCTAGGGGATCTCCTAAGACTTGTTATCTCAGGTATGGACATGCATACCAGACATGATTGAGAGGTATCTGATATGTGTGAAATTTGCAGCCTGCACAATCAAGGGGGAAAAGAAAACAGACAAATTGAGCTCTGTTGGCCTGTCTGGACTGGTTAGTTTGTGCTGTCACTGAAAAGTACAACTTTGATTTTTGCATGCAGCTCTCCTGTTGTTTTACATGACCACATTAGATATTTCTGCCTCTTCCCCTTGACACTTCCTTGGAGTTATCAGTTGTAATTAATTTATATTAGCAAAGACCCTGTACATTTGCTATGACAATTCTCTGATTCCTTCAGGCTTCTTAAATATTAGCAAATACCGTTAAGTACAGTGCATTGCTGTGACTCCACTTCTGTATTTAACTTTTTGACCGTCTCTAAATATGTATGGTAATGCATGTTTAATAAAGGGGAATTCAAACAGCCCACCAGTCCTGACCCATATTTCTAATATGACTCTGGCTTCAGTGGGATTTTTGCCTGTAGTGACATGCCATTGCACAGATTATAATAGGTTATCTTCAGAGACATAGCCATGTTCTTGCTGGGAAGATTAAACGGGGAGTTTATTAGCTTCCCAGCTGGAGGGGTGCATCCATCCATCTTTTCAAAACAAACTACTAATAGAAAAGCATGTTCTGTCCCCTTGACTACAGTCAAGTCCAATGAATAGTGGTCCGAATATGTCCAGTCAGATGCTGGAATCATTTTGTTTTGCATAATTGCTCTATTGCTCATAGCTTATATTTCATAGCTAATAACTGGGACCTTGTCAGCAGAAAAGAAGAGGAAAAATAGAAACCATTGATTGGAAATGTGTGGGGTTGGTCTCAGGAGAATGATAAAGCCCAGCATTTAAATGGTTATGTCTCAGCTATGCAAGTTTTGCATGCATAGAATCACAAAGTATAAATCACACACTTCTTGCTCCCCACCTTTGGTATTTGTTTGTTGCAATTTTAATTTCCAAGAACTATCCTGCAAACATGATCGCGGTTTGGTGTCTTATGTGAAATGCGTTTGATGGTCTCTCAGTCTACTTCCAGGCAGACAAGTTTCCACATTAAAAAAAACCCAAACCAAACCAACAACAAAAAACACACACTACAACAATTGGCACTGAGCGGCAGCTGAGTTGGCAGTCACATAGCAGAGGCTGTGCATGAACTGGGATATAGAGAGAGATATTTTTCCAGGTCAAAAAATGTCAAGGTAGGAGCACATTGTGGAGGAAGCGTACGTTGCTTTTGCCTATGCTTCATCTCTCCGTATACACAGAACAGGTCTTCAGTCATTTCACAAGCACTAAATTCACCCACACCTCTAATGAGGTCTGTGGCTACAGGGAAGTGTCTGAAGGCACTTCCTAACCAACTGTTTCCCACCAACTCCTCATAGCCCTGGTGAACTGGCAGATGTTCAGTGCAGTGAGGGCCTCAGGGACTGCCTTAACTGCTCAGTCAACCTGCTTCAAACAGCAAGAACGTCTGCATGTATGAATGATAGAGGGAGAGCCTAAAAATGTGTGTGTGTGATGAAATACAGATATGAGAGGATGGAGAGAGCACACTTGTGTGTTGGGGGGCAGAGAGAGCATGTGTCTGATGTGGAAGAAGAGAAAGTGTGAACACGTGTGAGTTGGCTGGGAAGAGAGAGAGAATGTATGTGTGATGGGAAGAAAATGAGTGTGAGTGTGCGTGACGGGTCAACACTGTCTGTTTACCTTAACACTGTCATGTACCTCCTTAAAAGCCTTCCCCGTCTGTTTGGCTAACTTTGACATGTTCAATTAATAAATAATAATTAATAATAAAAAGACATACTGAAAACATATTTGTTTCTAAAGCTAAGAGACAGCCAATTTATAACGTATGCACATATGAGTGATGGAAGAATATTCTGTGACAGGTTCTCCTGGGGTGCCACCTGGAACTGGGGTACCATTGAGCCCTCTGACCCACCAGCCTGGGCTCCCTCTCACACTATGCTGCTGTAACAAGTTGCAGACCATTACTAGTTATACCCTCGCACCAGCATTCGCACGGGCAGGGACACCCCGAGCTGCAGTTACATGCAGGCTGACCAGCAACTGCATGAACCAACGATAGAAAGGATACAGCCAAGGTAACTCCCAGCTCCCCAGGCACGCACTCCCCGTGGAGCATAAACCTCAAATTATACTGTCTTGCGCTGCACAGAGACCTGTACAACGTAAGTTCGGAGTTTGCCCCTCCCTCAAGGTGAAGAGGAAATACAATGAGCCTGTGTTAAATGAAGCTGAGATTTTTCCTCAGACATTTCACTGAACGGCACAATGGGTATAATTAAAAAAATAAAACAGGTTCATTAAATATAAATGATAAAATTTAAGTGAATATAAGTAAGGCTGCGATTTAGTCACCAAAGAATGATCCCTGCAGCTCTTCGCCTCCATGAGTAACAGGGGAGATCCCTGGGGCTCCTGGCTGCTGCAGGGGTCAATGAGGACCCCTGCCGCTCCCCATTGCCCCAGGTGGTACAGGGACCCCCACATCTCTCCACCTCTGCCAGTGGCAGGAGGGACCCCAGGAGCTTCCAGCCTCTGTAGTGGCAAGGGAAACCCACGGAGTTTAGAGCCACCAGTGGAGTGGGACACTGGAGCTCCCTGCCCACCCACAGCTGCCCAGGATCCTCGTTTTATCATGGATATTTTTAGTAACAATCTGGGACAAGTCAGGGGCTTCTGTGAATTTTTCATTATTCCCCATGACCTGTCCGTGGCTTTTACTAACAATATTTGTGATAAAATCTTAATGATAAGTGATAGCAAACAGATGACAGCAGATTCCCTAGTAAATAAACAAAAACGGAAACTAAGCTTAACATACTAGATAAATTGATAATTCATATCCAATCTCTCAACCAGAGAGATGATACAAGCAGGCAGCAGATTCTTAAAGGACAAGCTGCACTTGCTTTACAGCTTGAAATCCCCAGGTCTTTCATACACAGGCTAGAAATCCCTTTAGCCTGGGTCCAGTACGTCCCTCAGTTCAGTCTTTGTTTCTCAGGTGTTTCCAGGAGTCTCCTTCTGTGGGGAGTGAAGAACAGCTGATGATGTCACTTCCTGTCTTGAATAGCTTTTGCATATGGTGGGAATCCTTTGTCCCAAACTTCAGTTTGTTTGAAACCACTGACATCCCAAGGTGAAGTCCAGAGTCACAGATGGTCACAGGCCCTTGCATACCTTGCTGAGTCATAGCAGCCCTTAATTACAGGCTGTCTGAAGCATTCTCATTAAGGTTCACCTGGTGGGAGATAAGCTTCTCCTAAGACCTATTGTTTTCCCTAATGGCTCCTTACCCTGAATAGGCCCTTCCCCACCCACAATCTAGACTGAAAGCATCTTGCCTACTGGGTGTTACCGAGGTGTAACTACATTTGAAATACAGATTCATAGTCAATATTCATAACTTCAGATACAAAAACGATACACGCATGCAAATAGCATAACCGTATTCAGCAAATCATAACTTTTCCAATGATACCTCACATGACCCATCTTGCATAAAATTCATCATAATTATGATAAAATCATATAATAATAATATCACTATGAAGAATATGGGGTGCAGCGGCATATAGTCCCTTTCCTTTACACAATGGTGTAATGAGGACCCTGCTGTTAGAAGATCCCTGATAATTCCCTAGGTTCCTCTTGAGTACTGTTATTTTTTAGGAATTATATATTCGACTCTGAGAAAATTATTCGCAAAAGCAAGAGCTGATACATTTAATGCAGAAAGCACAGCTTGTGCTCATCAACTAATTCATCCTCTGCAATGGCAAGACTATGCTCACAAGAATAAACTCTTTGACTTCAGTGGGACTATTTATGTGAGTAGGATTTAGGGCTACCAGACAGCAAATGTGAAAAATCGGCATGGGGGTGGAGGATAATAGGAGCCTATATAAGAAAAAGACCCTAACATTGGGACTGTCCCTGTAAAATAGGGACTTCTGGTCACCCTAATAGGATTTGCCCTAAATTTATAGTTTCTCTTATTATTCCAGGACTCAGATTTGGTAAGCATCTCTTACAACAAGTGATGGTCCCCGCTTTGAAAAGCATCAGTGTTGCCCAACCCAAAAATTCAAACATCATACATCAGCCTGCAAATAATCATGAGAATGCCTTAAAAATTATGATATATTTTTAAAAAATTATACACATGGGGTTCTTTTTATTGCCTTATGGCTTTTGAGCATCCAGGGCACATTTGGGTCACAGTTTCAAGCTTTTCTCTGCAAAGAAGGCTAGAATGTTCACAGGTTTTTTCTTTTAATGGAAGATGAGATTATCACATAATCATTCTTGACAGGAGCTGAGGCTTTAAGTAAAATACCAGATATCATGAGACTCATGACAAAATCATCAGAGTTGGCAGCATAGGAGCATACAAACAAAATGTAACAAAGTAGAAGAATTAAGAGTCCCAAGCGGACAAAAGTGGTTGCAGGCAGGGAGAAGAAAGAGAAGGGTGTCTAGAAAATAATACAGTTACTCAATAATGTATGTACACCTCTTTCCTGGCCTTCCCATGCCTGATCCCTCCTGGCCTTGCATGCTGCCAGGCCAAGTTTTTTGAGTGACAGTTGACACAGTATACTTGATGCAGTATGGCCATCTCTTGTGATTTTACCATGCATATTTTTATTAAAGTCTCAGCTCCCAGAATCATGTGATTACATGAGAATCTCAGCTTTCATTAAGGAAAAAAATAAGAAGGGGAAAAAAAAAACATTTCTAGCCCTCTTGTTTGCACAGAAGAAATTGGAAACCTGACCCAAGATTTAAGAAAAACCCAAGACAGTTAAAAATCATTGCAAAAGCATTGAATTAAAATCCCATATTTTTAAGACAATCTCAGGATTTTTGTATGCTTAGGAATGACAATACTGCAATGGGTATCAATTCATCAAGGGGCAAATCCAGCCCCCTTCTCTACCATAGTTCCTCCAGGCAGCAGTACCTTTTGCTGAGCAAGCAGTAGGGCTATTTGTGGCAAGGCAAAGTTCTCCGCAAGAAACTGCACCTTCGCACGCTGAATCGAAGGGTGAATTTGTGAAACTCTCAGCTCACAAATGCAGCGTGGCGTTACAATATGAAACTGACCCTACTTCATTTCCTGCCCCCACCCCCCATCATGGCAGGGTGAATACCCACAACCAAGGCTTAATTGCATTCGCACGGGGAGAAAGCTGAGATCTGTGCTGAGTAGAGGGGTACACACACACACACACACACACACTTATACAGTAGAACTGAAAGGAGACCCCATGGACAGAATTTTGTGTTTTACTGCGTGTGATATTCCTGGAACAGTGAGAAAGAATCCCACAATTCACTATGTTAGGTGAACCAATTTAGGGACCAAAAAAAACCCCTCTCTCTCTAGGCCAAATCCTAGCCTCACTGAAGTCAATGGGAGTTTTGCCATTAACTTCAAAAGGGGCCTAGGATTTCATCCATACTGATTCTACTTAATTTTTTTCTGTGACTATTCCAATTTCTGATGAGCTGGAATTATAAATTCCAGAAGGATCAGCATAAAACGTGTGTTCTCCCAAAGAGTGACTGCCCTGCTGAAACTAGCGAATGACCCCTCTACCTCAGCAACACTGCAGATCAATTTTATTGTTCCTCTCTTTCTACAATTAGAATTCTTCAATCCTACAAAACATATTCCTCTGAGAGGGTCAGTGCAGCAGCTACTTTGGAATTTATTTCACCTTTTCCTGGCTTTCTGTTCCCTGCTACATCTTGAGAGAGGGGGAAAGTGACTAATTAAGGGACATAGCCTTTGTGTTGTATGTGTAAGGCCATTAATTTGAGTCCCAAAGATGGATGGCTTTCCTGTCCATTTTCCTTTGTTCTGTTGCATTCACAATTACCCTGGAGAACACAAAGAATGAAAAAAATAGCTTCCCCTCCTATCTTCTTTATTACTGCAAACACAGTGTATCATTTTCAACCTTAAAGTTGATATAAGGGGAGCCCTTAGGTTAGTCTGAGAACAACTGGTAAAAAAAGCATAAGGTTTCTTTTTCCTCCTGTAATACTGTTGACAAGGTTTATCTCATAGTATTTACCAGCTTTGAAGCAGCAAGCCTGGCTTCCACTGCTTGAAGCATTGAAGAGTAAACACTTAATAGTCATCAGAAGGGAGCTATTTTAATTGAGCCCAATTCATCTCTTGGGTCAAGAAGCTACAATAATATACCCCTTTTCATACTCTATTCTCATACACATATTTATCAGTTCCCTTGCTATTATGTAAAGTGATGAGTTAGAAAATTACAGCACATTAATGGCAGGGCAATAAACATTCAATATAAGGACAGATTAAGGCAATGTCGTATTTTTTTATTTTCAATTTACTGCTAATTTTGTGTTCATTCTTGGCTCCCCTTTGCTGTAACTGGGGGACAGACTGGGTGTTTTCTGCTCTTGCTGTGACTAAAAGAAAGACTTGGCCAGATTACCCTTTTGCCTGGTGACATCTACAAGGGGGCAGGCAAACATAGGGGCAGGCAAACCCAGGGACATGAACATTATTGAGCTTCCTAACTTGCAAGGGGGAAGGGGGCTAAGAGGGTTAGTAGAGGATGAGGTCCTTCAATCCCATGGATTATGATACTCTGTGGGAAAGTGCCCTGTCTATAGTGACAGGAGACTCCAGCACTAATAACCTCATTATTAGTCCTCTTGTCCTCACTACGTCTGTCAGTATGGCTCCAGCAGGAGCCTTGCTGCCACTGAATGGGGCCTGTTGCAGCTGCTGGAGAGGGGCCTAGAAGGAAGCAGTATTAACCCCCACTCAGACATTGGCAGGCTCTGTGGAGGGAGCACAGCAGAGTTCAGTTAACTCCCTACCCACCCCTGCTGGTGCCAACCCTGTTCTGAAGCTCCATGGAGACGCATCCCAAGAGCCGAGGAGCATCTGCAGCGTTCCTGAGGTGAAGGGGTGGTGACATTGTTACGAAAGAGAGGTAGCACTCCCTTTTCTCCCATATTGGCGGAGAGAGATCCCACGCATGGAAGCTTGTTTCTTAAGGACAGATAATAGGAGATGCTGCTAAATGATGCCACCAACATCCTCTCCTAAGAAAGGATAATAAAGTCATTTCAGAAGCTCTGCAATAGGAGACCAAAACTCATGGCCTTCTGCTCCTCACACAACATTGGACCTCTTTGCTTAAATGTCTTCTTTTAACATGATCCTTTTTCTTATTTTTGTAAGAAAATGTGACCCACTTTAGACCTGATCCTACATTCAGCACACACCGTGAATGCTCAGAGGGAATTGGGGGTATCCAAGGAAAGCAGGACATGACCTTTTCTGTTTTCTGTAGTCAAACTGGTTGTGGGGCAGCCTCTCTGTTTTTTGGAAATTGGGTTTTCATTGTTTCATGGGATTTATGTTTTCTAAAGGCATCAAAATCTTAGTCTCTCCAGATGTCTTGCAGCATTTGATGTTTAAGTCAGCAGTGAGTAAATCTGTTTTTTATCATTCCCTACATTAGGGTAACACAATGCCTCACTTCTCTCTCCCCGTCCCTTGCATGTGTACTCTTCTCTTACATTTTCAGTACAGCATGATCCCATCTCCTTTCCTTAGTCCTATGCCCTTGCCCCCTCAGGCACTCTGTCAGGGTACGTCTACACTGCACGATTATTTCGAATTAGCTTAAACCGATATTACAAAACAGATCTAATAAAATCGGTTTAGCGCGTCCACAGTGGGATCACGAAATCAATTGTTTGCATCCATGGTCCAAAGCTACCATCGATTTCAGGAGCGGTGCACTGTGGGTAGCTGTTCCTCAGCTATCCCATAGTTCCCACTTCCGGGTTGAGAGCACAGTGCCTGATGGGGCAGAAAACATTGCCCCGGGTGGTGCTGGGTACAGCCTCACCCCTCCCTTTGTGAAGGCAGCAGACAACCCTTTGGCGCCTTTTTCCCGGAGTGCATTGAGCAAACGCCATAGCACAGCAATCATGGACCCTGAGATCACAAACGGTATCCTGACCGTTGTCAACACCTCGCGTACTCTCTGCCAGCAGCATTCAGTACACAGAGGGTGACATTTACAGTACTCAAGGAATTATTTATTTTACTTCTCTTTCACGTGCTGGGGGGGGGGGAAGAGACTGACGAGCTGTTCCGTGAACCACACAAGACACCGTGTATTAAGCTACAGACATTGGGCGCTCAGCCAAGAATGCAAATAGTTTTCAGAGACTGCTGTGGAGACTGGTAGCTGTAGTCCTCATTACTCCCTCCCTCCCTCCATGAGCATCCGTTTGAGTCTCTGGCTTCCCGTTACGGTTGTCACGCACCGCTGTGTATCCTGGAGTTTATTTTTCAAACGCTTTGGCATTTCCTGTTCTTTAACGGAGCTCTGATAAAACAGATTTGTCTCACCATACAGCGATCAGATCTAGTATCTCCCGTAAGGTTCAATGCAGGAGCTACTTTTGCATTTGAACTGCATCGCCACCCGTGCTGATCAGAGCTGGACACGTGAAAGCAGGAAATGTCATTCTAAAGGTCTCGGGGCTTTTCCTGTTTACCGGCACTCCGCATCCGAGTTCGGATTGCGGACCAGAGCGGTCAGTGGTGCACTGTGGGATACCTCTAGGAGGCCAATAATGTCGATTTCCGTCCACACGAACCCTAATCCGAGTTATCACTTTCGAATTTAGCGCTACTCCTCTCGTCTGGGAGGAGTTCCGAAATCGATTTAAGGAGCCGTTTAACTCGATATTAATGATGACGTCGTGTGAACGGGTACAGCGTTAAATCGGTATATCGGCCATTAAACCGATTTAAAGTCGCAGTGTAGACCTGGCCTCACATTCTGTATCGGTGACTGTGAATAACTAAAAATAATGGGGGTTGTAAAATGGGACCAACTTTCTGACTGATTACTGAACTGGCAAAAATCTTCTCCCTTTACAAAACTACAGTTTTCGTCATCCCTTTATGTCATGATTCCTGAGGGGAGAGTGAGATTTCCTCACCATTGTTGCTTTTGTTTCTGCAACTGCTTTTTTAAAAGATTAGCCTATCCCAATGGCGCCACTCTCTAGGGGTTTGTGGCCTGTGAAATAGCCAGAAAAACCCAACATCGTCCCATGACCTATCCTGTCCCAGAATCCTTTGTAGCTGCCAAGGAGTATGGCAGGTAAGGAAGTAGCAATGGGAGGGCTCAGGGCATTGTGGAATGGTGAGGTGTTCTGGATGTGAGCAGAGGGTTAAAGGGCTGTGCTGCTGGATGAATGACTGGGTTCGGGAAGCTAGTGATTGGTGGTGGCACTGCTTGGGTCACTGGTTAGGGTAGGTAGACTTCAATTTTTTTTTTGTAAAGAATGAGGCATATTCTGGATGTACAATTATTGTATCTAAACTGAATGACTGCTGTCCACAGAATGTTCTTTGCAGCAAATTTAAGTCCTGCACTGTTCTTTTGTTTCTATTTATTGGCCTAACTTATTCTCGGAGGGTAACCCACATGCCAGATTCAGGGGAAAAAGCAGTAATATAAAAATGTACAACCAAAAGCTGCTACTCTTTTGAAATGGAACCTTGAAATATTCAGCACAAAGGGAACCACTGAAAACCAGCTTCTGGGGCCTCACCTGCATTATACCCAAACTATCTCCCAGCCGGGTAATCTTACAGTCTCTATATAGCTGATAAAAAGAACAGGAAAGCAGCACAGATAGGCATACGCTATAAAATAGCAGCAAAATACTGCTGCAATTGTTATCTATTCATTTATGTCCTGATTCTGCCTGTCCTATGAATTTACTTCCCAAATACTCACATAGGCACATTCCTGGGCAAGGGGTGATGTGTAATCCACTCCATCTAAGGCAGGCATTGATCTTAGAGCATCATTAACTCCCAAGCTTGTCCAACAAATCCCATCTGAGAAGTCACAGACTGTAGCTGTGGCACAAGAGTGACCCAGCTGAGGCCTGGTCTACACTACGCGTTTAAATCGATTTAAACAGCGTTAAATCGATTTAACGCTGTACCCGTCCACACTACAACGCTCTTTATATCGATATAAGACCATTTATATTCTCATTCTGTACTCTCCAGACGACGGGTAGCCTTAAATCGATATAAAATAGATTAGTTAGTGTGGACGGACAATCGACGTTATTTGGCCTCGGCGCGCTACTTCCCACAGTGCATCCACTGACTGCTCGTGACGCAGATTTCTGAACACTCGGATGCCGTGGCGGTAAACAGAAAGCGCCGCAGAACTTTGAATTATTTGCGCTGTTTGCCCAGGTGGAGCTTGATCAGCCAGAGCTCACCATCAACGACAAAAACGATCGGTGGCGATGGCAGTTCCCAATCCAAAAGAGATCGGCTCAGCTGGCCGTACGAGAGATACGGATCTGATCCGCTTATTATGGGGAGACAAATCTGTTGTATCAGAGCTCCGTTACAAAAGCATGAAATGGCAACGCGTTTGAAAATCAATCTCCGGCTCACACAGTGCTGCATGAAAGTGTAAAGGAAGCCAAAGATCAAGATGGCGCTCATGGAGGGTAGGGAGGGGTACTGAGGCGCCCGCTATCCCACAGTCCAGCAGTCTCTGAAAAGTATTTGCTTCTTGGCTGAGCTCCAATGTCTGTAGGTTTCAAACACGTGTCTGCATGGTCTACGGGATAAGTCCTCAGTATTCTCCCTCCCCCCCACCCGTAAGAAAAAGGGAAAGAATCATTTCTGACTTCCTTTCAGTGTCACCCTTTGTGTCACTGCAATTGCTGTCTGGTAGACGCGATGCTGCAGCTGTAAAGAGCAGTATTCGCTCTCTCCCTCCCTAGGTCGGTACTCGATGACAATCTGGACTGATATCCATCTCGCACAGCCGTGAGTGCTCCTGGCTGGCTGTAGTGAGGCTGGCTGGGGCGCCTGGGTAAAATGGGATGACTCCCAGTTTTCCCAGTAGATGTACAGAATGGCTGGTAAGCGTCTTCTCATAGCACTTGGGGCTGAAGCTTCAATCCAGCCCCTCCCTTTCCTGTGTAAAGAGAAGATTCTTGTTACTGCCTGCTGCTCATAGCAGCACATGCTGGCTCCTCTCCCCCGCAACCGCTTATTGTCTCGCCTGAATGTCTAGCCCTCGGGAGTCTGCCTCCCCTCTTTTCTCATAACAAGCCTCGTTTCTATTCCTTGTATCCTTTTAACTTCATGACACAAGGGGGGGGGACACGGCCGAACGGTAAGCCAGGAGGTTGGGAGGAGGAAGGCAACGGGTGGGTTTTGGCAGGGGCACCCCTGTGAATACTGACAGCAGCCCGTGGACTGAACACAGCTTCTGCCTGGATCTAATCATTGGCTGCCCTGCTAGTACATCTCCCGTATGTTCTCAGCAGGCTGCCTCTATTTCGACACATAAAGGAGAGATTGAACTGGGGAGTTTCCCAATTTTTGCTTTTCGCCCCTGGCGAAGTCCGCCAGGGGCATCATGATATAGCGCGCAGGTACAGAGGGGAGAAGAACCGTCATCCCTCTGCCAGTTCTACCTTACGCGTAGACAGGACAGAAACGATGGTTAACCATGCTCTCTATCATGCAAAGCACACTGAATGCTGTGTGTAGCGCTGAGTTCGCCTCTCTCGCGGCATTGCCAGTACAACAACGGTGCCGGAAAAAAAAAGAAGTAACGGGCTCCATGGTTGCTGTGCTATGGCATCGCCAGGCATCCAGCGGAAAAAACGCGCGCGAAAGGATTGTCAGTGATGTCTTCCGGAGGAAGGAATGATGACACATTCCAGACCACCGCGAACAATAGATATACATATACAACGGGCGGGGACACTGCGGTGACTATGGGATAGTACGGATAAGCTCCACAATGCAACGCTTCAGAAATCGACGCTAGCCTTGGACCATGGACGCACAACGCCGAATTACTGTGCCTAGTGTGGCCACGTGAAATCAAATTTATAATATCAGTTTTATGAAACCGATTTTAGCTAATTTGATATTATCGTGTAGTGTAGATGTGGCCTGAGTGGGTTGCCAGTGGTGGTGGGAGGAGGAAGTGGAGAAGGGACAGGATGAGGCTGGAGAGCTGGGATGTGGACTGGGGTTTCCTAAGGATCTATCTTCTCAGGCCACATGCCCTGCCCCTAATTATATGCTGCTAGACTGGCAGTGCAGGGGGGAGGAGGAGTCTTTACAGCTGCTGTAGAAAAGCCATGGTGATTTAAAAGCTGCTTTCTCACTCTCTGCCATTTTGGGGCAAAAGTGGAAGAGAAAGGCCTACGTAATTTGATTATATTCCTTTTCTATATTCCATTAAATGAATGTTGTGTGTCTTGAAACAGGAAGGGACCTGAAATGGCAATCCTGACCCCACCAATATCAACTGAGTTTTCTGGTGCAGAGAAATAACCACAAGGCTCCTAAAACATAGTTCTGTGGGACTGGACGGCTCAGGGAAGGTAGAATACCAGGCACCAGTGGGTTACCAATTGAAATATTCAGTCCAGACCAATAATAACCAAAACCATTACAATCTGGGGCTATTATGTGATCATATTTCATTTCCTGGCAGATACACATTCACAACGCTGGCGCCATCATTAGCAGTCTCAGAAGTGATATGGAGACTGAACTATTCCCTCCTCCTTCATCTGGTGGTTGAAGTGCATGTATATCTATGCTGAGGGAAGCTTCACTGAACATGCTTTTGTTGTACCTGTTCTGTAGACAAAGAGAGAAAATCGGTGTCTAGTGCTTGGTACTTTCCAGGAGTGCTACATTCACACTGTTTGCTTTTGAATGTTGATTTTAGCATCACTTGGCATCTTTTATTTCACTTTTATAGTGATCCTGAAAATTAGGCAGGTGAAATAATAATGAAAGATGTCTGTAACAGGTGCTTAGAAATAAAGAAATGCCAGAGAGGGATAGCTCAGTGGTTTGAGCATTGGGCTACGAGTTCAATCCTCGAGGGGGCTACTTACGGACCTGGGGAAAAAATCAGTACTTGGTCCTACTAGTGAAGGTAGGGGGCTGGACTCCATGACCTTTCAAGGTTCTTTCCCATTCTAGGAGATAGGTATATCTCCAATTATTTAATTTTAATTTTTAAAAGAGGTTCAAAATTCTTTAGCACGGGATGTTTTTCCTCCAGGAGATGGGGCAAACCCTTCTAACTTTCATGTCTGTGGACCGGGAGAGTTATTAAATATTTATCACTTCCATCATCAAGGCAAATCCCAAACGGATGTAGCCTCCTTGCAGATCAAGTGCCACCTCGATTGATTTCTAGTTAGGTCCTTAAGATGGTCTGGCTGGATATTCAGTCTATGTCCATCACTGGCAATATAATGTCACTAAAACTTTTGGCATCCTCATGATCACTGGACATGAAATCTCACTCCTGGATAAACATGCTTCATAATTAGTTGGTCTTCCATCCTAATAATATGTTTGTACCAAGAAAGCCATGGAAATCAAACCAATGATAATGGAGGCAATTGCTGAGTTTGGCTGTATGAATATCCTTATTGCTGATCTCCTCCTGCCACTTAATATGGTGCAGCTGACAAAGGCAACAAGAATCAAAAACAATCTGCCACTTGCAGCCTTCCTCCGTGCCCACATTTCACTCCCATACAATAGAAGTGGTATCACCATAGCTCTATTGATCTGCAGCTCTGTAGCAAGCCTGATGTCCCAACATCTCCATAGAGGCTGCTGAAGGGCATGGAGCATGGCAGCAGCTGCAGCTGTATGAGCAGACATCTTTTTAAAATATCTGCCAGCAAAGCCTATGATACTTCCCAAGCACTTGACAGTTCCCCACTGCTCAATATCAGGTCTGGACATGTTACCACCTCCAGGCTGCTAATGTTTTAGCTAAGCAAAGGAAGAGTTGGTAGGGAGACCTCTGCTTGCTTCCCATTCCAGCACAATGTTAAGAACGTAAGAGTTGCCATACTGGTCAGACCAAAGGTCCATCTATCCCCATATCCTGTTTTCTGACAGTGGCCAATGCCAGGTGCCCCAGAGGGAATGAACAGAACAGGTAATCATCAAGTGATCCATCCCTTCACCCATTCCCAGCCTCTGGCAAACAGAGGCTAGGGACACCATCCCTGCCTATCCTGGCTGACAGCAATTTAACTTCCTTTGGTTTGTTTTAAACCTGCTGCCTATTATGTTAATGTAAGACAGTAGGTCAGCAGCACAGAAGAAACTTCCTACTGGACCTCACTGTGAGCATGAGACAGCCTACTTCATAGTAAACATGGAGGGAGAAGTTTTTCTTCAGGCCAAATCCTCAAGGCAAAGATCTACAGAATTTAGTAGAGACGTACAATATGGTGGATGCCACCCAAGTACCCCCTGGTGGCCCAAGCTCACTCTGTGGCACCCTACCTCTGTTTTCCCTCTCTTCACTGGGAAGCAAAGATATACCTCACTCTCCCCTTGGGACAGGGGCCAATTAAACTGCCTGCATTCTCCACCATAAGTAGCAAGGCCAGGCTTCTCCCGCTCATGACCAGTTGTCCAAATGTAAGCACATAGGCAAAAAACCATTCTTCTGCTCACCTTTTGTCCTAGGGTTTCATGGCCTCTCCTCCCAGGGATCTCCAATAATCCTGTTTGCAGCTTCCCAGTCCCAGCCAGCTCCCTTCCCATGGCCAGTTCTGTTCCCTTTCTGGAACACCAGCCCCAGGGCTAGCTCCCTAAGCACCTGGCTCCTCGTTCCAGGACCCACCACCAGAGTTAGCTCCACTCCTGTATGGTTCTTCTCCCCTGGCCCAGCCTACCCCAATTACTCCTTCTCTTCCTGCTCTCTTACAGGCTGTTACCATGCCAGGCTTCTCCCCAACGCCAAAGCTTGTGCTGCCACGCCCAGTCTTTTACAGGGAGGTTTATTTCCTTAACAGAGGTTAGAAAACAAACAGAAAAAGAGCTTTAACTTATTCCTTAGCCTCAGGCTTCAGGGCCACCCTTGCCAAGGGTTTGTGGCACTCCTGCTTCTGTAGTTTCCCAGTCACAGTCAGTTATGCTCCCTTCTTGGAGCAACAGCCCCAGGGCTGCTTCTGCGAGCCCCTTGCTCCAGGGACCTATCACAGGAGATAGCCACACCAGAACAGAGTTTTCTTTTCCCAGGGCACAGCCTATCTCAGTCAGTTGCATACAACTGCCCACTAGCAGCCCTTGATAGGCCCAAGCGCAGCCTAGCCCTCTTTATTGGTTGGATTGGGCTCACCTGCTCTGGTGGACTTAGTGTATCCACAGGGACCAGCTATCCATTAGGCCCATCTGCTCTGACAAGGGGAACTGGGCCTGGTCTGCTCACAGGAACCCGGCACTCTGTGACAAGATGAAATAGTGGTTTATAGAAATTTAAGGGTCTATAGAAAATACTACAAAAATCCTAATCTCACTGAAGTCAGTGGCAAAACTCCCTTTCACTTCCATGGGTCCGGGATTCACCTCTATTGAATTAGTGGCTAAAGTATTTCTGTAAAGATTTTATGCCAGCCTATCAATTCTATTGCAGGGGTATGATTTCTTCTTTCATTATAGAATAGTCAAACTGTCAAGGTCTTTTTCCCACTTTGAACTTTAGAGTACAAATGTGGGGACCTGCATGTACCCTTCTAAGCTTAATTACTAGCTTAGATCTGATAGCGCTGCCACCAACCAGAAATTCCAGTGTCTGGTACACTCCCTGTCCCCCAAAATCTTCCCTGGGGAACCCAAGACCAATCCCTTGGGTCTTAACAAGGCGAATAACCGATGCCCTTTCCGCTCCAGGGTTCCTCCTGCGAGACCTGTGATCAACTCCTTGGATCTTAAACGACTGAATTACCTCCCCCCCCCTTTTCCCCCCACAATCCTGGTGGGTCAGACATCCCCTTTGGGTCTTAACAGGAAAAAAATCAGCACGGTTCTTAAAACAGAAGGTTTTAATAAAGAGAAAAAGTCAAATTATCTCTGTAATTTGAGGAAATTTTACAGGGTCTTCAACTGTATATCACTAGACGGACTCCCTCTCCCCAGCTAAGATACAAGTTACAGCAACAGGAGGTAAATTCCCTTCCGAAATCACATTTGCAAGTTAGAAACACAGACTGGTTGTAATCCACCTTTTCAGCTAGTACTTTACTATTTTGACATGGAAAGGACTGTTTCGAAAGATGGAAAAGACAGGGTGCATGTTTCTGGCCCCTCTTAGCCAACGAGTAACCACAACAAACAAAGCACAACAAACTTCTCTTCACCAAGATTTGAAAGTATCTTGTCCCCCCATTGGTCCTTTGGTCAGGTGTCAGCCAGGTTCACTGAGCTTCTTAACCCTTTACAGGTAAAAGAAACATTAACCCTTAACTATCTGTTTATGACACAAACAAACCAACCAACCAAACTCTAAAAGAAAAAAAGCAACCCCCACCCCCAATCCCAAACCCCATAGAAAAGTCATGTATTTTTTATTAACTTTTATAGGCTTGGCAGCACTGAGTACAGAATACACCTTGGAGATAAAACAATTATGAGTTCAACAACGTCTGGATGGCTTTTGTAATAATTAAAGTCTAAATCCAAGGTTTGTAAGGCGGAATGCTCTGAAGGAGTTGGGCTCCAAATTTCTGTTGGGGATCCTGACTTCCATAAAAGTAGAAGTTAGGATCCTAACTCCTTTTGATTAGTCTTAGATTTATAAGACTGTTTTTTTAAATGGATAGATGTTAAGGCCCCAAAGGATGGTCTGGTCTGATTTCCTGCATAATACAGGCTATAGAATTTCACCCAGCAATTCTGCAATGATCCTTCCCTTCTGAACTGTGTTTCTTGGGCCAAATTCCTACTGAAGTCAATGAGTTTTGCCTGAGTAAAGAAGACTAAGTAAAAAGACAAGAAAGGGCTTTGGCCCAATGCAGTATTACATATGAAGACACAGAACTCAGTTTGAAGCTTTGGAAGTTCACACTGGTTGTGGTATATAGTGGTTGTGCCAACTTTGACTTTACAGTCATACAAAAGCCACTGGAAAAGGTATGCTGAAGGCACTAAAAACACATTCCTCATTAAAGACCCAATCAGCATTTCAGAGATGAATTTATGTGACAACTGATGAATTCAGTTTCACTGAAGACAGAGTCAGCATGCCTTCAATGGAGACACGGATGCCATTGTGAACCAATTCTCTGACGTGTGTACTGTCAAAGCTCCAATTGCACAAAATAAATTGTATCCAAATTTATGTTATCCTGAGCCATAGTCCTTTTGCTTACTTTTAAAGCCCTGGGCCAATAAATAGCACACCTCACAAAGCAACTATAAAGATATCCTCCAGGAATTATAGTGGGGAGGTTCTATGGTCTGCATTATACAGGAAGTTCTCAAACTAGGGCCGCTATTTGTTCAGGGAAAGCCCCTGGTGGGCTGGGCCGGTTTGTTTACCTGACGCCAGGGGTGAAAGTAACTGAGGACACTTACTGGTACCGGGAGGGTCGGGGGTGGCTCTGTCCCCCGGAAGGGGCAGAGCCTCGGGAGGAAGAGGCAGGGCTAGGGGCTCAGCATCCCCCAGCCATCCCTTGGCCTGCACTGCCCGGGGATGCAGCAACATTAAAGTGCTGCTGCAGCAAAGGACCATCCTTAAAGTGCTGCTGCGGCGGCGCTTTAATGTTGCTGTGCCTTCCCTTCTCCCCACCCCCCTGTCGGCAGCCCTGCCAGTACAGACCCTACCAGCAGGGCCCCTGACGGGGAGGCAAAAGGGACAGGGACATTAAAGTGCTGCTCCAGCAACACTTTAATGTGGGCTAGGTATGGGCCGGTGCGGGTTCTCAACAGTACAGCGTGCTGGCCCGTATGGCTCACTTTCACCCCTGCCTGCTGCATCCTCAGGTTTGGCTGATCACGGCTCCCACTGGCTGCGGTTCACTGCTCCAGGCCAATGGGGGCTGCAGGAAGGGCGTCCAGCACGTCCCTTGGCCCACACTGCTTCCAGCCGCTCCCATTGGCCTGGAGTGGCGAACAGCAGCCAGTGGGAGCCGTGATCGGCTGAATCTACATACGTGGCCGGTAAACAAACCGGCTTAGCTCGCCAGGGGCTTCCTCTGAACAAACGGCTGCCCTAGTTTGAGAACCACTCTACTAGATGGTCATAATGATCCTTTCTGGCCTTAGAATCCATGACTCTATGAACATTGTAAGTAAGATGGGAGGCTGGGCATGCTAAGGGGGAAGAGTTAAGGTTATTTGGGTACTCTCTCTGTGAATGTTATACAAAACCCCCAAACATGTGAATGTAATTCTATAAATTTCTTGGATTTTTACTTTTTAAAACATATTTTTCTAACATTGAAAACACTCTGATTGGTACCTGCACTCTTCACCTGACCGCAAAAAGGGTTTTGTGGGAGGTTGGGGGACGGGAGAAGGTCATAGTTTTTTTTCCTTTCCTATTCTTTGATTTCAGCTCCTTTAATAATGCAATAAACTTAAATTGTCTGTTGTGTTGTTTTATTCTGCTTTGCACTTCTTCTGTCTGACATACAGTAGTAGTGAGTGAAAGGTCAAATTGTGATCAGGAGGAGCCTAAGAGGCTCACACATCAGTGTACATTTTGTTTTGCTTGACAAATGATCATCCTTCATCCTCAACAGTCCCTGCATCACATAGCCCCCTTTGACCTTGTGGTCAATAAATAATGCATTCTCACTAAAGTAATTGAACTACCCCATTTTGCTGAGAAGTCACTTGTACCAAAAAGGGTGATAAAGGAGGCAGTGAAAGCTTGCATTGTGAAGAGATGCCAGTCTTGCTATACCTTAAGGTTGAAGATAGGTTCTCATTAGACTAACTTTATCTAAACGATCTGATCCGCTGGAAATTTCCAACGCCAGACCTCAGTCCATGATAGACTATTATTGTGAAAAATTGGGGTAATTTGGATGTGGGACAAAGGACGTCACAAATGAGACATTATGAAAAATGTTCAAATCCTTTTCCTGTTTTTTTATTGCTGCAGAATGGCTAGGTCTGGAAACTCCAAATTCATTTTATTGTATTGGGCCCAGTGGAGAGTAAGTTCCTTTGGCTGAGATTTTGCTAGGGATGGGTATTGAATGTTAGCAGTAGTTTACAGACACACAATAAAATCCACATTGCCTGTTCACACTTTCAAAGATACATGCATTATAACGCTCCTGGGCACTTTCTAAGAAAGGAAGGAACACTCTGGGAGCTGGGGAGTCTGCAGAACCACTATATGTTGAATGAACTGTTCTAGTTTATAAGCTCAGTGATGGGATGAACTTGCATGATGGATGAGTTGAAACTGTTTCAGAGTTTCTGGCTGTTTTCAAGGGGCTTGCTCCAACATCATTCAAGTCAATGGAAACATTTTCATTGACTTGAATAGTTGCAGGATGAAGCCCAAAGGGAAGCTACAAAAGCTGAATTTAGGTTGTTTGAATGACATGATCTCCAGTATTTTGGAATTTTTTTTGTAAAATGGAACCTTAGTTTTGAAATTCCAGGCTAAAATGCATGTTCTTTTGAGAAAGCCACAGCATTCTCTAAAGGAATCCTTGGGTTTAGATTCTTTCAGCCTTAACTGCAGTATTTTGCCTGGGAACAACACATTATTTTGTTTACAGCACCATATCAACACATACATCATACGAAAATAGACAGTGATGCAATCATGTAGTATTCTTTCATGACAGACTATTCTGTTGTAACTGATCATTCCCACTGGCCCTTGCGTGTGTCGGGGGTGAGGGGGAGGCAAATATCATTTGTCTTTGCTTTCTACACTTTTTGTTCCCTTCCTTTTTTCTAACAGAAACTAGCTGAAAAGTGCTAAAACTTGAAACCTTCAGGAAATTGCCCTGAAACTGAAAACCTCCAGGAAATGGATTGAATACACCGCACACAACAGCCAAGGTATTGCTTCAAGAATTGTTCGGTTTCTTCAGACGCGGTGCTGGCGATTTTTATAAGTACGGTAGAATATGTAAGGGGACTGTTATCCCCTTACTAACATTCAGTGGGGGTGTTTGGTTGCTAGCTCCCAGCACTAAAAGGGGAGAGATCGATGGCAAATCAGGACCCTGAGACTGACAGTCCCCAGGAACAATGGTGAGAGGCCAATGCTCCAGGTCAGCCTGATTGACAGGGCGGGCAGGCTAATCAAAGAGACAGAAGGCCAGGGTGGGTCCCGTCCTCCATATGAGCTGGAATTGCCTGGGTCAGACAGAGTGGGGCCGAGCTAAGGAGAGAGCAGGGGCCCAAGCTAAGCTGCTAGGAGCAGAGCTGCAGCCCATAAGGCCAGAGCACAGCCCAGAGAGAGCAGACCTGCCCTGGGAGCAGAGCTGCAGCAACCAGAGCCAGAGGGGCCAGACAAGCAGCTCAGGAAGCAGGTGAGAGCTGAGAGAGAGTCACAGAAGCAGCCTGCAGAGCAGACCTGCCCTGGGAGCAGAGCTGTAGCAACTGGAGCCAGAGAGGCTAGAGAAGCAGCCCAGGGAGCTGAAGGCAGAGCAGCAGCAGCAGCCGTGCTGAGGCAGTGTGGAGCTGGGGCTGGAGCAGTCCAGAGCTGGGTGTGCGAAGAAGTCAAGCCAGCTGAGGCAGTGTGTGAGCTGGAAGCATCCATGCCTGGGTGGCTGAGCAGCTCACGGAAGCGAGCAAGCAGTGGCCTCCAGCGACAGGGGAGCGCCTGCAGCCAAGACGCTGTGGCAACTTGAAAGGGTGATGATGCTCATTGGCAGGGTGGGGTTACACCTGGTGAGAAGGTCCTGCACCAGACCTAGAGAGTGTGTTAGGCGAGACAAGCAGAGCAAGTTGTCAACCCGCAAGCTCCCTAGCAGCACAGCCAAGGCGCTTTTTTTATTTTTTTTTTTTTTTTTTTTTTTTTTAGCCCAGTTATTGTTTTTTTTTTTTTTTTTTTATTTTTTTTTTTTTTTTTTTATTATTATTTTTTTTTATGTTTTTATTTACAATGCAAGAGTGGGGGTTACGAGGACTCTACCAGACAGCAGAGTGGAAGGGGAGTCCTCAAGGGCAGGGAGGCCTCTGGGTAAAGGAAGTGGGAGCGAGGACTCAGATCTTTTCGCTAGCCCGCTTCACCGGGGTAGTGCAGAAGCCAGGAAAGTTCCCCACAATAGCGGGACCATTCCCCTGCTTACAAATACATGAGAATAGATGTCTTCTTTGAATGTGTGGTACTGGCCAGCCCATAGAACAATAATAACTTTATTTCTCTAACAGGAGGGCTGCTTTTTTTTAGGGGAGAGGGGAATTTCTCTCCACAGCAAGTCTATTGTTGAAGAATGCCTTTTAGGGGAAACCATTGCAACATCTTCTATGGAATGGCTATAGACAGAACATCTGTCTATAAATATCCTGCTGATATTATCTAAAGATGTTTTAATTAGAGAGACATTTTCTATTCATCTTCCATACAGCTATTTATAGGGAGCCAAATCCTGCCATCTTGCCGCCCAATGTCCTGAATGGTAATTTTCACTCAACAAGGATGGCAAGGTTTGCAACAGAGTTTCTATAAAACTCTATAGGCATTATATTATTTCCTGCCCCCTACAATTTACAAAAATGTACTAGAGATATCCTAAGAGTACTACTTAGTATTATTTTTTACTACATTCATCAATATTTTTGGCACAGCTCTGTCAGTCCCCTTCAGAGACACAGAAAACTACAACCTCAAATTATTTCCCTTTCGACCCTAAGAGGATCAGTTCAATCTTTCTGCAAAACTTAGACCCTAAACTTTGGAAACTTCTCTTGGTTGTCCTATTTGCACTGGTTCTGAGCTAGTGATACCTTCCAGATGGAATTTGCTTTACCGGTTCTTTATAGTATATCATAAAATCACATAATTGAGTTTATTTTATATTCCTCTGCTTTTGCAATCTACTGCCTTGCTTGCTTTCTTTTACTATACTTATGAGTGCAAAGCTCTTTTTACAGTAATCCCCAAATCTTCCTTCTCAGTAGGCAATATAAAGATTTAAATGTGACAAAACATCACTATAATATCACTCAGTGGGTCTTACTGAAGGTGACATTATATCCATATTTGGCAAAAGGCGAGCAATAGCTGTATTTGAACATCTGTATTATATATCAGTGCGGATGCTGTTGATAGCACCCTACTCCTGGCACCTTTGCTGGGAATGTACAACACGTATCAGGTGTTGCTTGCTGCTCTCAGAGGTATGGGAAAGGGAAACAGACATTCTATCCAGAGGTGATGCAATAGCCCTGAGTGCCATGAGATATTTTATGTTCAAGTGAGGTTAAAGAGCAGTAGGGGAAAGGATCGCTGTGATGCCTTGTCCATGAATGAGGCTATAGGCATGCCACAAGATTTTCCAACCCAGAATTTTTCCCATGGCATTTTCTAGAGGAAAAAAAAAATCCCCTTTGACATTTTCCTGTCAGAAAATATTATTTTTCTGCTGGGCATTTTGAAATGAAAAAAAATTTTTGTTTTATTTAGACATGTGACTATGAAACTAAATGACAGGATTTTTTTTGTTCTGTTTCAAAATATCAATTCCAAAGAAAATGAAAATTGTTGTTTTGTTTTGACAAAATACCAGTTCAGTTTTTGTGGAAACTGAAAAATTTCAGTTTTTCACTTTGGTTTGGGAATGATCAGGGCTTTCTCCTGTTTTATTTCTTCCATCTTTTCCTCCACACTGGAAAGCTGTGTGTGTGGAGGGGAAGTTAAAAAATGGGCAAAAGTGAGAGGAAACCCACTATATCTCACACTCTTTTAACTTATTCTTATTTTAAAAGTTAGAAAAGGGGGAAAGAAGGAAGAACAATGGAGTGAGAACACAATTTTTCACATTTGCTTTGCTTTTATGAACTAGAAAAGTGTGAAAAAGTAAAATATATATTAAAAACTCTTCCTTCTTCTTTCCAGTGGAAAAGTAAAAAAAAAAGGAGGGAAAAATATGAAAAAATCCCCAAACCAAAATGGAAAACTAAAATTTTTGGTTTTCAAAAACTAAAGCAAAATGATATTTGGATCAAAATGAAACCAATATTTTTGTTTCAAAAATTCAGAAAGCTCTTTGAAAATATCATCCAGAGATGTTATAAGTGAATGCTGCAGCTATGCAAATAATTTGGAATGAAAATTTTTTTCAGGTGACTCTAATCTGTTTTTCTGCCTATGGATTGTCTGCAAACAGAAAGTGATTTCCTCTGAGGTATTACTCAAAAGTGAAGGATATGAATTGACCCTTCCTGTCCCTCCCTATATTTTTGGTTCAGATCTTAAGGTCCTTGTTTTTACTCAGCTTTTATTCAGTCATCAAATATGCAAACTACCACTGCAGTAAGAACTTGGTTTAAAAAAAAATTTAAATAAAAGAAAAAAGATTTGACCCACTATACGTACTTTGGGGACCAGTTCACTCCTTTCAATGGGTTTTCTTCTGAATAATATCCAAGTAGGAACTGAGAAAGGGCCTTGGGATTTAGTCCCATATGTATTTTTGATGTAACAAATCTCTCTAAATTATATTACAATCCAAAATAATGACACAACAGATTATTACGTTTTCGATATTGACAGTCTGACAAATCAGTCCTGTTTTATAAATGCCTGTCTTTTTGTCTTCAGCAACACTTAAACATGAGAATGTGACACTTGAAAGATGAGCTATACAGAAGTTATTTATATAGCACAATATGCCCACATCATAAGGATCCTACTCCCTATAATATACACCTCAGCTTGAAAACTGTCAGAATCTACAAGAACTGATATGTGAAAAAAAATGTGATACCTACTGCTCAAACATTGTTGCTTCATTAATACAACTTCACTGAACAGCATTGCTAATTTATTCTTCTGAAAAAATTAGCATCTGCCAGACCTACTTTTGCTAAATTCCAGCCATCAAAGGGATATAGATTGGCTTACATGTACTTTGAATCCAGTTCAAGTGAATGGCAGTCTTCAGATTTCTCAAACTTGCAGACAGTTGCCTCTGTTTACATGATCATATTAGGATGGAGAGTTGCTGTGTGAATTAATAGTGGCATGGCATTCACAGCCTACAGTGGGATTATTACATTTTCTTAATAAGATTTTTTTTTTATGTTTTCATCATCTTTATTATTCAGGTAGATCATTTCCAATACCAAAGCAGTAAATGGTGAAACATATTGCAGCCGATGAAAATTTAAACTAAATCTCATTAGTTTTGAACTCCAAAAACCAATATCTTGACAAAGCTGCTTTTCCCAGGGAAAAAGATAAAAGATTTAGTTAATACAGGATAGAAATGATCCATTATAGGCAAAAGGGATCTATCTACATACACCCCGCCCTCACTACACACACACATAGATTCACTCAGGGATACTTGTCCATGGGTCAATGAAAGCAGATAGCAGTATAGAACTGGGGATGACAAACAACCAGCATGTTGTACTATTATTCCAGGGCAGGATTCAGGAAATGATCTAGGAAACATAGTTGGTAGTAGAGATGGTATGGGAGAGGAGTTAATAGCAAACTACACAGTATAATGGCTTTCAAAATATCCTCAATAACCAGATCTTCACCTAATGTAAAGGAGTGTAGCTCCATTGACTTCAATACCAATGCAATCTTTGCCATAATAGTACAGTTATCTTTATAGATTCATGATAAAAAAGGACAGTACATAAAACCCAGTTTCTCAGTGGCAGGGAAGGAGAGAGGGAGAGAGATGACATGAAAAACACCTTTACTCATATAAAATCACATTAAAAACTACTAAAAAGGTTATGAAATTACAATAGATACAGAAAAAATATGAATAAAATAAAGCAAAATCCTTCTTAAGTGAACATGAAACATGGATCACTAAAGCATCATTGTTGCCAAGGTTGCTCAAAATATTGTTAACACACCAATTCAACTGAAAAATGTCCAGGTTACAAATCAATTAGTAAAAGGTGTAATCAATCTGCAGCCAGGCCACAATCAGTGCACGAACCAGCCCCACATTGCTCTACTATAGCCATTCTGATCTGGTGAGGTTTCATAGAATCATAGAATATCAGGGTTGGAAGAGATCTCAGGAGGTCATCTAGTCATCAAAGCAGGACCAACACCAACTGAATCATCCCAGCCAGGGTTTTCAAAATGGCTAGTTTTGTATGACCCAACTAAAAGCAAACCAGGAAGAAAACCGGTCTAAAGTGAGCACTGTATCTCACTCCAAGAACAAACAGGGGCTTGGAGAAAAGCAGACTCAAAGTGCTGGAAAGCTGCTGCAAAAAAACAAAAAGTGGAATCAGCAGGAGCAAAGTAGGAAAAAATGAAACACCATGTCTGAAGCCAGACAGAAGGGGCATGACACCTCCAGGTTATATGGTGCACAGAACAACTGAATGCTATGATGCTATGCAGGACCCTCCACTGCAAGTCACTGGAGCACTTAGGAAAAGAACGTTTGTACAATGTCATCCAAAACCAGGGACATAGAATCACCCAGTGATGGGGCATCCTCCAAGCTGGATCAGAGAGGGTGGCATAATGCTGTACCTTGACACACATGCCATAGAGCTGCTTCTTGGTCATGGTTGTAAAAGGAACATTCACCAAACCCTTCCAGGATAACAATCTGCAGGGTTGCACAAGGATCTCACCCACAGAAAGGGAGGGAACTACTGAGGGGAACACAGGATTTCCTCTCACCTGGAAAAACAATCCCTGCAAAACTTTCTGCAAATACTGAGCAGCCTGCTGAGGAAGCACCACCTGGAATTTGGAGACGATCTTATCTAAGAAATGCAAAGATTCTGGTCTGAATAGCGAGAGCTGCCACCAACTTCCAGCTTGACCAACTAGGAACGATCTAGTGGGACAGATGGGCCAACCCAGCCTGAGTAAAGGCAGAAAACAGGGTCCTGAAGGAGAGAGATTCAGCAGGGAAAAGCGGTTTAAAGATCAGTGAGTCTTCCAAGAGCCATAAACTGGAAAATGCTTTGTCTGATAGGACACTTTGCAGAAGTCGTTAGGCATTAAAAAGACCATTATAGAATGAAGGCAAATCTAGACTCTGTAACTGACCAAGTGCCAACAACACCACCACCAAGAATAGGAGAGAGTCAAAGCTCATCGCCCCAGCATGATGGAGGAGAGAAAAAGCAAGGGAATTCCAGGCCCATGGGGAGTCAGAGTATAGCAACCGCTGAATAAACTGCAAGTGAAAGGCCGCACCCAGTCAACTAAATCAATGAGCCCCTGGCATCCTTCACCAAACGGCAGGAACAGCAAAGAAAGATGCAGCCAGCGTTAACTATTAACTCTGAATCTGATCCAAAAGGCCTGAGGGAGGGTCCAGATACACTAGCCAGTGCCACAACATTGTTGGCAATCAAAACCTGTCCCTGACAAGAAAGCCTAGGAAGGAGCCAGCACTGTTTCTGTAGGTGGCCTTGTGTAACACTGACAGACTCCACTTGCTGGTGGGCAGGATTGAACTGGGGACCTCGGTGCATGAGCCTCTACTGCATGAGCTAAAAGCAAACTCGCTGTTAGCTCAGGCTGTAGAGCAGACTCATTTTAACTCTCTCTGTAAATGATCTCGGTGCCACTAGATGGGACAGATCACCACACCCAGCAGGTGTGTGAGTTACACTTGCACCTTCTCCTCAGTCCCATCCCAGCTCCTTAACATATATTCAGATCAGAAAAAGACCCCCAAAACCTTAATCCCAGAGGTGCCCCGTTTCAAGTATTGGGGCAACAAAGTGGGACCGCTAAACCGCCGCTGGCCCAGTAAGATCAAATAGTTCTCAGCCCAGTTAATGCAGGCAGAAGGTGCTTGTCCATACACTTGTAAACTAGCACAAAGTGCCCGCGTTTCACTGTCAGATTTGAGGAAAACTAAGATATCATCAGCATAGGCTGACAGAGGAGCCAGGAAAGCCTCTGGAACCCCTGTCATGGAAAGACTTGTGAGGAGGTGCAGGAATGGCTCCAAACTAAAAGCATGCAGCACCCTAAACAGAGGACACCCCGATGAATGCCCCTGAACCAGGAAGCAGAGGCAAAGAACCCCATTAATCTTTAGGAAATTAAAAATATTCTGGTGCAATAAAGAAATCCATGAAGAAAACACAGGCCCAATCCTGAAAGCTTCTAAAATGTTATAAAATAGCTATAGTTAACTCTATCAAAGGCCTTCTCCTGGTCCATTGAAACAAGCCGCACATCCAGATTACAAAGTTTGCTAACAGTAAAAGCATCATGAAATAAAAACAAATTATTAAAATACAGAGGTTAGGAATCCAAATTGTTTGATCAGGGTGTATGCAGACAGTCCTTCAGTCAGTTGGCTAAAGCCCTGGATAAAATCTTATAGCCAGAACAGAGAAGAGAAATAGGAGTCTAGTACCATAAGTCACAGAGGTCCCCTCCTACGTGCAGTGGGATGATCACTGCTCTGCAGCAACTGAGGGGCAGCGCTGTCTCCTGGATGCACTCCAGCACCACTAGAAAAAAGTCAGGATGGATCAGATGCCAGAAACACTTGTAAAATTCAGATTGCAGCTCATCAATGCCTGAAGCTTAGCCTGAGGAGAGCTGCTGGACTGCAACAGAGAGCTCCTGCAGTGACAGCAGGGCGTCCAGACACTGCTGTTCCTCACCAGTCAGATGGGGTAACCCCAGGTGCAGCTCCTCCATTGTCAACACAGCACAGGTCTCAGGTGAGTACACAGTACTGTAAAAAGAAACAGCTGCTTTCCGGATCTCAGCAGGGTCAGGCATCAGACGACCATCTGGCAGCTGTAAGCAAAAAATCTGCTGAATCTTTTTCAACCTGAAAAAGAATCTTGTGGGAGTGTCAGTTTCATGGAGCAGAGTAAAACAGCCCGGAACTAGTCACCTTCTCTTCCAACAAGCACCTCAGGAGCTGGTACTTCTCGATTAAGGTTTAGTGAATTTGCACTGGGATTCCCACATCAAGGTTGCCATGAAGGCCCAGGATGTCTTGTTGCAGGGCACTCGTGTGCTGATGCAAGGACCACGTGGCAGCCTGGGTATCCTGCCGACAGAACAGTTGGCTCTGGACCTTTCCGACATCCCACCACTGCCTCACGGGCTCATAGAGGGGCTCGTGCTGTCGTCAACGCTCCCAAAACCCAGCAAACCTCTGGGTGAAATTCAAGTCCTGTAATAATTTGGTGTTAGAGCCCCAGTGGTCTCCAAATTTTTTTGCCCCCGCACCCTTATCAGTAAAAAATTTTTGAGTACGCACCCCCAATATACGTATATTTATTTATGTATAAATTATACACATGTACTACTATACTAAAACACACAAAAAATAAAAATTAAAAAAGGATGAGATAAAGATGAAATAAACAATATTTTAAAAATATGTTTTTATTTTATTTATTAACGATACAAAAAACCTTTCTGCTCTCAAAAAAAATATTATTAATAATCATATTTTAGTGAGCGCAATGTGATTGAATATGCTTCATTATTTCTGAACATCTTGGTTTAACACTTTGTGATACAGCAATTCGAAGGTCTGGATTAGTGTTAAGGTGCGGGAGGGCACTCAGGGTGGGAGTGCAGGGTCTGGGAGGGAGTTAGGGTACGGGAGGGTGCTCAGGGTGGGCTGCGGGGTCTGGGAGGGAGTTAGGGTGCAGGAGGGTGCTCAGGGTGGGGGTGCGGGGTCTGCGAGGGAGTTAGGGTGTGAGATGGCATTCAGGGTGCGGTGTAGGGTCTGGGAGGGAATTAGGGTGCAGGTGGGTGCTCAGGGTGGGGGTGGAGGAGGAGGCTCAGGGCTGGGGCAGGCACGAGGTGCAGAGCACTTATCTGGGGCAGCTCCTGTTTGTTGCAGGGGGTGTGCAGGTGGCCGTGATTCTGAGAGCCACAATTCTGGGAGCTCCCCCTGACCCCCGTCCTGGGCAGGGTCACCTGGAATGCAGGGGCTTTTAAGGGCTGCAGGGCCATGGGCTATGGGGGCCCTGGGGCAGCCAGCGGCTGGAGAGAAGCGGAGCTTTCCAAGCACCACTTCTCTCCAGCCGACTTTGAGGGGGAAAGCACTGGCTGCGCGGCTGCCCCTGCTCCTTGTGAGTTCTCCGGCCTGTGCTCGCAGGGCCACATTCAAAAGGAGCTTGAGAGCTGCAGGCCAGGGCCCCGGGGCCCCCTTAGCCCAGGGCCCTGCAGCCCCTAAAACCTCTGCTTTCCAGGTGACCCTGCCTGGGGAGGGGGGGAACAGCTTTCCCGTTCGCTCCTTCCCTCCCGCCTCCGGCCGCGCCCACCCCCCTTTTTTTGCCTCCAGCAGTGCTCCTCCTGCCACGCCACCCTTTTGCTCTGGTGGCACTCCTCCAACCGCACCCCTCAATGGATTGTCTTGCGCATCCCCTGGGGTGCGTGCACCCCTTTTTGGAGACCACTGTGTTAGAGCCCCAGCGGGAGGCACAGGCAGGAAGAGGGAGAGACACACTGACAGAGACATAATAATAATCATACAAGTGAGTGGGAGACATGGAAGACTCAACAATATTCACAGTGGCCTTCAAGGTATCAAAGCAATCCAGTCTAGCCCCGAGACCTGGTTGGGAGTAGTCTTCAGCCAAGAGTACTGCCTACCAGTGGGGTAAGAGAGTCTCCAGACATCTACTAGCCCAAAGGTCTGCAGAAGACAATGAAGTTCCCTGGCTGACTTTGGAGGTGGTTCCTGTTTAAAACATAATCTGCACTGCAGCTGAAATCCTCTATCAGGACAATAAGAGTATCTGGGTCACAGCCAAGCATAGCACACGCAAGTGTCTGCAGAAAGTAGACCTGATCTCGCCCCAGAGTAGGGGCTCACTGTCAGAAATCAGGGCCTGCAGCAGAGCTAGTCTTCAGGCATGCTCATCAATACAGCTGGCATGTAGAAGGATGCTTGACTGGCCACGTCAGCTTGTTGGCTGCAGCAATTTGCTGGCTTCTCAGTGCTCCTGCCCACCACTGTGCCTACTCCTGCATTATCTTGTTCCTACTGCCCCTGCCTTGTCTCTGTCTTGCCTGGGCCTTGAACCCCTCCTTGCCTGATACCCTGCTTGCTCCAGTTCCTGCCCTCTGGTTTGATCTTTGGCTTCTGACTCCGGCTCTGACCCTAGCCCTTGGGCTTTGATGCCCACTTCAATCCCTAGGCTACCTATTTTCCCCAGAGGGGTAGGCAGTGCAGCCCCAGGCTGAGACCCAGTGTCATCACTGGAGCATGCACAATCAGGATCTTGAGGAATCACCACGTAGGGGAAGATAGTACCCCACTGGAACTACCACCCAACGCAATGTTATTCTCCTCAGGGTGCAAAGAACCATCCTCGACATGGACAGCAGCTCAAGGGCCTCCAAAGTCCTTTTAGAAATAGCCCTACATAAGTGTGTCTCGTAAGTCTGTTCTTCACCCCCCATCTCTAGAACCTGTCTCTGCTTCTTCTGCAGGGAGGTGTTACCCAGTCTCCAGGACTCACTTCTGTCCAGGCATAAGTGATAGGGTCACAACAGAGGGTTCCTCTGAGGGGCTGCTCCCGGGACTACAGAAGACCACATTTGGTGATGGAGGAAGATAGAATCTGGCAGTGCAGAGGCAGGCTCTGCCTCCTGCTGGTCTCTTGATATCCCATATTCCTCCAAGGACTCCTGAGCCAGTAGTATCTGTGCAGGATATCCTCAATTGACCAGTGACACCACACAGGAAAACATTTCATGATTTCACAGGTAGCAAACACTGTGTAATCCGCTCCGTCTATGTCATGCTTGAAAACCAGGTTCAAGGGATGGTGAGGGTTATTTAGAACCACATAAACCTGGTGCCGGAACAACATAAAGTGCCTCACATCAGGGTTCTTGGAACCTAACGGAATCATCCTATTAGGAGAGATCAGACATTAGTGTCTCATTGTGAAGGAAATGCGTGTGGTGGTGATGGGGGGGATGACATTGGGAAAAAATTGAAGAAAAAAAGACTCTTTGATCCAGAGGCCTTCCTGTACCAAACAATTCCCAAATTGCTCCTGGGCCAGGAAAATCAGGGCAGATTTGCTTGAGAGGCAGACTTTATATTAGCACAGCCAATAATCTTACCTACACTATGTCTACACTATGAAATTAGGTCGAATTTATAGAAGTCTTTTTTTTAGAAATCGTTTTTATACAGTCAATTGTGTGTGTCCACACACAAAATGCTTTAAGTGCATTAAGCCTCCACATTACCGAGGCTAGTGTCAACTTCCGGAGCATTGCACCGTGGGTAGCTGTGGGTAGCTATCCCACAGTTTCTGCAGTCTCTGCTGCCTATTGGAATTCTGGGTTGAGATCCCAATGTCTGATGGAGCAAAAACAGTGTCGCAGGTGATTCTGGGTACGTCATCAGCCCCTCCTACTCCCCATGAAAGCAATGGCAGACAATGGTTTCGCGCCTTTTTTCCTGGGTTATCTGTGCAGACGCCATACCACAACAAGCATGGAGCCCACTCACCTTACCGTCACCGTACATCTCCTGGGTGCTGGCAGACGTGGGGCTGCATTGCTACACAGCAGCAGCTCATTGCCTTTTGGCAGCAGACGGTACATTACGACTGGTAGCCATCGTCGGCGTACTCCTGGGTGTTCTTTTAGCCGATCTCAGTGAGGTCAGTCAGGGGCACCTGGGCAGACATGGGAGTGACTCAGCCAGGTCATTCCCATCTTCTGCTGAGCACGCAGGAGATGATGATGGCTAGCAGTCCTACTGCACCATCTTCTGGCAAGCAGCCAGGAGACGATGATGGCTAGTAGTCGAACTGCACCACCTGCTGCCAGCCTAAAGATGGAATGGATCAAAACAAGAAATAGACCCGATTTGTTTTGTATTCATTTGCTTCCTCCCTGGCCAGTGCATCTGAGTTGAGAACACTGTCCAGAGCGGTCACAATGAAGCACTCTGGGATAGCTCCTGGAGGCCAATACTATCGAATTTCGTCCACATTACCCCAAGGCCAATTAGAGTGCTAATCCTCTCATTGGAGGTGGAGTAAAGAAATCGATTTAAAGAGCCCTTTAAGTAGAAATAAAAGCCTTTGTCATCTGGACGGGTCCAGGCTTAAATCGAAGTAACGCTGCTAAATTTGACCTAAAATCATAGTGTAGACCAGGCCCTACACTCAGTAAAACATCCTTCACAGTGCAGGAGACAGCAGGCATGCCCCGAATCCCATGCTTGTGGGTCAAACTGCTAAACCCAACAGAAGTGGACCTCATGGAGAAAACACCCCACCCACCCTAAGGGGAAGGTGGGGGACCACCAACACCCCTAAAACAAAGAAACAGCAAATAACAAAACAAAAACCTACATAGATCAAGCTAGTACCTCACTCCCAGCTCCCACATTCCCAAGAAAACAAGAGAGAGCATTATCATTTTTCAACTTGTGGGAGGTGCTCAGCTACAGTGGGGATAAGTGATGGGAGAGATAAATAGGATTGGAAGAAGAGGCCAATTTATACGAGCTAAGGATATGGCCCATTGTGTTCAGAGTTTTCAGAACTAAGCAACGCTGCACATTTTTCAGTAAGACCCACTCCTGTTTCTAAATCAAACATTTGCAACAGGAATAGTTCCACCCTTGTAAACTTAATGGCAAATACGTTATTTTCAGAAATAGTATTTAAAACTTTCAGCCTTGCACTTGATAGAATATAAATGCTGATCTTGTTAAAGAATCATTGCAACAGACCAGTTAAATTAATGTTCACAGATTTGCTAACATTTTAAAAAAGTTCCATTAACACTCTTCACACTTTGCAGTGTGAAGCAGATACAGCAAATATTCACTGAAGATGCAATATAAAAATACACTGAGTGGTGGGAAAGCAGAAAGATGGAACATAAAGTAAAATGCAGCATAAGCAGAGATGAACTGTTGTGATCTTTAATGATGTTGAAAGATACAAAGCAAGAGAATTAGCGCAACTGGATGGGATTCTGGCTCAGTCATTCTGAGCTGAATAATAATGAGACTTACGACCTTCCAATGATTCACTCTGTGTATACATGGAGAGAAGGGTTCCTCAGTTAGAAAAATTAGCACACATAATACCAGACTTAAACTGCATCAGCTTGTAGTTGTTATAGTGCACCCTGACAAAAATCAAAAAGGATAAGTGTGGAAGAGAGAGCCTTATCAAAGAAGGAGTATCAACTTTCATTCGGAACATCCATGTTCTTTGGTTCAGATTACAACACTATTAATTTTATTTTGGCTTTTTTGAAAGACAAATTAGCAACCCTTTGTTGCCATAGTTGTAACAGAGTGGGTTAGTGGCTGGAGTGCCATGGTTTGCAGCTAAGGACGCTGCAAATGTGCAATGTAATAGAGAAACAGGTGTACATAAATACAGAACACAGAGGGTGCAGAAAGGCAGTTAATAAAGAGAACAGCCCAGGGTGAATGCAGAACTCTGGAACCTAGGAAATACATACTCCAACGTTACTTGTTTATTCTTCAGGCTTTGCTTCAGCAGTTCTCACACATGTTCCTTTTTTAGAGAGGCAGGCTGAACTGTGTTTGCAAGGTCCCAAAGGAAGCATGAATGGGCATTGTAATGAACACTTATCTGTTTTGCATGTTCAAATGATGGGGTTGCGTGTACAAATTTTATGGAGCTAAATTAGGCATCTAATTATGGGAACATGGCTTGTGTTTCACACTTCAACAAGTCATTCACAGACATTGGCCTACTATATAAGGTCCCAATTCAGCAAAGCATTAAAGCGCATGCATAAGTCTGTCTCTTTTCAGTGAAGCACTTAAGCAAGTGCTTCCGGGGGACTTTTCAAAAGCACTCAGCATTGGCTTATAATTCTGCTGTCACTGAGGTCAATGATAAAACACCCACTGACTTACATGGGAGCAGAGTTGGGCCAATACTGAGAGCTTCTGAAAATTCCATCTAAAGAGCTTTGGTGAATAGGGAAAGATTTAACCATGTGCATAAGTATTTTGCTGAATCGGGGCCTATAGTAAAATATGGGGAATTACAAATTATCCTCTAAATATGGATCTAGATTATTTAGGTAATAGACCTTAATACTCCATTGTGGTCAAGAAAGCAGATCTTGTGTGCATGACTTAGAACAAGTATTAGGAAAGAGAAGTTTTATTTTAATAGACTGGTAATTAACAGTTTGAAAAAAGCCAGAGACAGGGATTAAAATGAAATACCAATCTGTGTCAGACTGGGTCTGAGCCTATGAACTGGCATTGATTGTTGGATCAGTCCCACTGAGTAGACAGAAAAGAAGGACTGAATTTGGTCCCCAGGATCCAGATATTGGGAGTTCCAGTAGGCACAGCTACACAGTTGGAGTTTACCTCTGCTTTACACAGAATGGCAAATTCAGGGCATCTCATTCATTACATCTGGGGAGTGAAGAAGGAGATATGAGGAGAGAGACCATTTGACAGACAATTTGAAAAATAAAAAAATAGCAGAAAAATATTAAAATGAAATGAAACACAGGGAAATTAAACATAATTATTCTTCATTGTCATTGTTAATACAGGGCTGGGGAGACACTGGAAGTTTCTAGGAATTGAAGAGGTGGTCCTTGCCCCATGGCATTTACAGTCTAAATAGATACTTGTGTTTAATAAAGACCTCCTGCTATGTGACAATGAAATCTAAGGTGACATTGGGTGTCATTTTGGTAATCTGAAACAATCAGGCAGACAGTGTTATCCAGCATATATCATTGTTTTTAAATTCAGAGAATTGTGGACAGAGAATTGGTCCTGCCCATCTTTTCTTAGACCTGGTTTGAAGGTGGGAAACGGTAGCTATAAGCCACTTTACATTCCTCTGACCCTCAGACTGATCATTGGCCAAGCCAGTCCTCAATATAATTTACGGCAGCCTAAGTGCTTCTCTAAGTTACACCAGCTAATGTGGTCACCTTAGGGTTCCAGACATACCTACCCCGGCCCACCCTATGCCTGTGGCACCTAGTGAGAGAGCTAGTTAGACAAACTATGTAACCTCAGGCAACAGCAGGGGAATCCTCAGCTGCCATGTAGGGGCAGCTCTCTGTCCCCTGGGCACCATCGAGGTGGCACAGAAGGAATGCAGCCTGCCTTAGATCACCTAGTTTATTGCCTCCCAGCACAAGATTGTTCCTCAGAGTGTGTGTATATATATATTTGACCTGTCTAGCTTTAGAGGATGTTGAGGAGAACTGGCAGCAAAAATATCTCCATGAAGGATTTTTTTTTCTAATAAAACATTCATTTGGAAGTAGATGTAAAGCCAATGACCTTCTCGTTGAAAGGAAATGGCCCTTCCTCCACTAGAATCTATCCAGTTCACAAATCTCCATCTGCTAATTGGACCTAATCCACAGAAAAAGACTACACGGAACATGGAAAATCCTAAAGGGATACACCGATACAAGTTCATGTTTTGGGACAAAAGTAGATCACTTTAGCCCAGAGAAAGAAGTGATGGAATGAGGTTTTTTACCCATGAAAGCTTATGCCCAAATAAGTCTACTAGTCTTTAAGGTGCCACCGGACTCCTTTTTGTTACCTTTAAAAACACAAATCAAGGATTTAATAGGGAATTTAAAAACAAATGGCAGTACCAAGAATCAGACTGTTAAATAGTAAAAAATTTGGCTCAGCAAATGCACACAATGTAAAATAATCAAACACAGTCCTCCCCGAGCACTGCGAGCTGGTAAAAGAATGACACCATTAATACTTTTTCCATGCATTGCCACTCTGCAGTCAATGCCTTTCTACTTCAGAGAAGTCCTTAAACATGAACACAAGCTGCCCTTTCAAAACTCCTCAGGTTCCCAGCATGGGAAAAAAAAAGATAAAAACAAAACATAAAAAACCTTTTCATTGCCTTTTAAGCCATAAGGAAAGTTGCTGCTTGTCCAGCTTCAGATTTTTCCACTCAGTTTCTTTTCATACAAGACCCAACTTCATCAATAAACACGGAATGATAATAACACATTAGTCAAGACACTTCTGTTCAAAACCTCTCCCATTAACACCCTAAACTTCCCTCCCACGGAATCAAAAGATTAAAAATAAACTAATTACCCAGAATTTAGCATCCTAAGCAACTGATTCAAGCCACCTGGCTCACAGCTGCTATGGAAACTGCTCAATTAATCAAAATACGTTTTTCAGATTATTTAAGAGGGGAAAAAAAACCCACGCAGCAGGAACAACCTGGTCTCCCCCCTGAAATATTCAATACAAATGTTCATAATTCCAAAATGTGAATATGTTAATATTGTTACTGTGGAGATGCTGGAACTTAAAATAAAGACACTGAAATATCTCTTTTCTCATCACCATTCCCATGGGTACCACACTCAGGGAAATACCAATGATTTCAATGAGATTTAGGTGCCTAAGTACCTTCTGAATCTAGGCTTTAGTACAATACATGGTAAACATTGTAGTGAGCAAGTGACCATTCCAGCCTTCTCCTGCTCAACTTCATCAAATTGTGTGTGTGTGTTGAATTAGACCTTTTCTAGCTAATTATCCAGCCATCCACAAACATTCCTCCCATTTCATCATATTGTGTGCATGAGTTTTGCATGTGCAAAGCATTGTCTAAGCATACGTGGCAAGTGTGCACAAAGATTCTGAAGCATGTTTTGCATGCACGACTATTCGTGAGTGCAGTTTCAGAAGGCCAGCATTGACAATTTGATTCTTAAATTATATAGATTGGGGTGCTTGAAGGAGTCTAAGGGACATTGGCATCCAACTCGCATTAGCTCCTTTGGAAATTCTAGCTACAGTGTTTTTAGTAAAGCGGGTTTGATAACTTTACTATTAAAAGTGATCTGTAGATATTAGGCCAAATCCTGGCCTTGGTTTAGATGGTACTATGGGTTTGGTCATGTGTGGCCATAACAGCATCCCACTGCAAGAGGGCAAGGGGCTCACTGGTATCTGGTAATAAGTTTCAGTTGGCCTGACCAGTTCAGTGTACCCCAATTCATTAATGTCATAAACTATATCCGATATGAATCATAAAAGGTATCACTGGAAAAGTAATAGCACACTGATTATTAATATTCTTGCATGGTGTGTGTATGGTAAACACGCAAGAGACCATACAAATATGAAGGAAATATGGAACTAAAATGTGTTTACCAGACAAGTCTGGGGAGTGAGTAAACAGATAAAGGACAAGCCAACTCCTCCAGCTAGTTGTCGTCAGAATCTATTAGCATCACATGGCAAGTGGCCACTCATTTGCCTTGGAAAGGGCAGAAACAGATCTATTTGCATTTTAGCACACACCAGCATGGGACAAAACCACCATGGAACTTCCTTCAGCATCAGATCCCATGTTTCCTTCCTCACAGCTTGAAAGAACTTTGGGGTGGGGGATAACCTTCAGAAGAATCCATTTCAAAGGATCACTGGACTATAAAACAGATAGGCAAAGAACCCCATGTTATCTTGTCACCAAGGAAGACAAAGGAACCGAGCTCTTTATCTTTGGGGAGAGCTTCTGACTGAGAGGCCATCAGCCATCCTGAACAAAGTGTGATTGGTGAGGAAAACCATCTTAACAATCTTGCTAGATAACGTTATAGATTTTTAGATGCATGTTTTTCACTTTTATTTGCTCGTAACCATCTCTACCTTTATTTCTTTTACTTGGCATCACTTAAAATATGTCCTGTTGATAATAAACTTGTTTTATTTTAATCTAAACCAACCCCTGCTGGGTGAGAGTTGAAGTGATTGCTAATTCCAATTAATGTGGCAAGCTGTTGGATACTGACTCTTTAAAGGAGCAAACTAAATTTATTATTCCTCTGAATGGTCCAGAAAAAGGCTGGGCATCGCAAAGCACATGATTTGGGGAAAATTCAGAACTGGAAGTGTGTTGGAATCACTTGACTAGAAGTAACCAAGGCTAGAGGATTCCAGAGGCTGCTGAAAATCAGAGTTGCTGAGCCAGAGCTGCTTAACACAGAGACACTCAGTGCATCCTTGTCTGATGGCGGTCTGTGTCCAGACTATGAGCCAAAGCAGCAGAACATTTAAGGCACCCAGGGTTACAGGACAGGTGGTGATGCAACTACTCCCTGAATTGCACCCCCGAATGTGACACTTGGACAGCCAGCTATATTGGGCTGACTTGTCCTAGGGACAGTTAGTCTAATGAATGCAGTAAAATGGCAAGGAAACCATATACTGCCCTGCCCCCAAGCAGACCTCCATTGCCTCAGCGGTGGGATCCTTACAAGTAGATAGAGAGAAAACTGGGATCTGGGTTTGCTTGTAGGTGTCATATCACAGTTTATATTTTTGGCTAGCTTGTGAGCAGTTGGTGAAAGGCCGATTATTTTGGGTGTCTCTGATATTGACACAAAGGAGTTAAAAAGGTGAAACAGTACCATATCACTGCACAAACTTCAATTCCAAAGCCTTGTTAGAGTTTAACCATGAGCCAAAAAATGTTAGGATGAGAAGTGCTCACTGAACATGCACTGCACAATAGCATCTTTTAAAATATTTATGTTTCAGTCTTATTAAAGCTTTTTTTTGGCTCAAGAAAAATATCAAATAGCACATGTCCACATTAAAGAGAGACTTTAATGCTGGTGAAAATGTTCAAATCTATCAAACTGAAAACTTAAATGCATTTACCTTTCAGATTATTTTGTAATTTTCACAACTGACATCCTACTGAGAGTTCTGCATGAGCAGGCTACTGGTGGGAAATGGCCCCACAAATGTATGATTTGGTTGCTTCAAATAAATATAAGTATAAAATAATTCATTCATTTTTAATATCATTCTGGAGGAAATTCACTCGGCTGTGAATGTTGAGTTTCATTCTGTCATTATTATTATTATTGTTTGCAGTGTTGTTGTAGCCATATTGGTCCCAGGAAGATGCACCATTTATAACTCTCTGACCACTACATACAACTCCAAGTACGCTAAACAGCTCTGCAGAAGGACTTCAGAAAAAAATGAGGAACAATCTCCTGAACCGCTCTTATTCCAAAAGGTACCACCTTAAACAAAAAATTATCACATACTCTCCAAATCAGGAAACCTATGCAGAATCATGGAAGAAACCCAAAACAACTATGTACAAAAAATTATGACAGCCATCCAACATGAAAACAACAAGTGGATCCAGCGACAGCTCCACAACCCACAGAACTGCAGCTCCAGGAGAAACCATGACAACTGGCCCCAGCACACGGAAACTACATGACACCCAATATCATCAACTTATCAAAAAAGGTTGGTCCAATACAAGATATTACCTCATCCACCTTGTATTATTATTATTATTATTATTATTATTATTATTATTAATTATCTGTATTATGATAGCACCTAGAGGTCCCATTGTGCTAAACAGAGTGATAGACAACTTCTTCCCCAGAGATCTTACAATCTAAGTAGAAAAGAAAGATGAAGGATGGGAGGGAGAACAGAGAGGTGAACTGATTTGTCCAAGATCACACAGCATATCAGTGGCAGAGCTGGGAACAGAAGACACGTCTTTTAACTCCCCTCCTGTGCCCTACCCATTGGGCTACACTACTGAGAATTATTTTGTGTGGGATTTACTTCATGCCTTCATTGGTTATAAATAGAGACAATCAAGTCAGATAATGAGCTAGTGTAAATCAATGTAACTCCCCTGAAGTCAACAGTTACATTGATTTACACCAGCTCAGCATCTGAGCCAAATACAACTAGTAGTTTGTTGTCATGATTGTTGAACTGAGGTATTAAAAAGTTGAATTAATATGCATAATTTTAAAAATGATTTCTCAGAGTGGGTGGGACAAAAAAGGGAGGTATTTTAAATGTCTAAAGTGACCTTTAAACTTGTGACCATTGTTATGTTTTTGAGCAACTGCCAGTCGAGTCTTCTATCAGTGACTGCTCACCTCCTTGCTGAATACAGGGAGATCAGCCCTGCCAGATGTGACTTATCTCCTAGATTCCATAACATTCTTATCAAAAATAATTTTGTTTCCTTTGGAATATACCTAACACTAAAAGATGAGTATTTTTAACTGCTCAGGGACTCCTTGAACCCTCTTACAAGATCTTTACTCCACCCTGAATTCTGGCTATGCAAGTTGGGTGCTTTCCTAGCTAGCAATATACTTAGTGAGTTTCAGGATCAAAGTATAAACTGCAGGATGCTAGTCCAATGTCCTCTGTCTAACAATGGTCCATGCAAGATGCTTGAGAGGAAGCTGCAAGAAACCCTATAGTGGGCAGTTATGGAATAACCTTCCATAGGGGAAGTTTCTTCCTAACTCAGTCAGTGATTGACCCAAGCCCTGAAGCCAGAGAGTTTATTTCTCTTATTAAAAAAAAAAATCTTGTGCATCTTTTGGTGTTGCTGGCCTTTTCAACATAAGAAAGGATTTTGCTTAAATGCAAAACAGAGGAACAGATTTTGTGCTGTCTAACCCATCTTTTCTAAAAGCAAAACCATCCTTGGTACATGGGGTTTATTTACGGTCAAGGAGGGGAATGTTTTAGTGAGTTCCAGATTGGTAAATATGCACAGCTCATTATTGTTAGTGGCTGTTTAAATGAGAAATTCATAAAAAACTGTGATGGAAAAGGCCATCGAGTCCAGGGGCTCTCAATCTTTTTCTTTTTGAGGCCCCCTCAACATGTATAAAAACTCCACAGCCCACCTGTATCACAATAACAGGTTTTCTGCATATAAAAGCCAGGGCTGGTGTTATGGGGTAGTAAGCAGGGGAGTTGCCTGGGACCCCATGCCACAGGGGCTGCTATGAAGCTACATTGCTCAGGCTTCGGCTTTAGCCCCGGGTGGCAGGGCTCAGGGCCCTGGACTTCAGCCTGAGGCGATGGGGCTTCGGCTTTCTACCCTGGGCCTCAGGAAATCTAATGCTGGCCCTGCTTGGTGGCCCCCTGAAACCTGCTTATGGTCTCCCAGGTGGGCTCTGGACCCCTGGTTGAGAACCACTAATCTGTTCTATCTCTCTGCCAATGTCACATTTTATTTTCTAATGTTTTGCCCAGTCTGCTTTTAAACTGATGAGGTTTCGACTATTTCTCCTGAGACTTCGTCCACAGCCTAATGGATTTCACAGTGTGGAATGCTACAGCTCTAGGTTGTGTTTTCTAGTTAACATAACTTTGCATCATGCTAATGCAGCAAGAGATGGCAATAAAGAAAAGGACTGTGATACTTCAGTATAAATACAGCACACGCAATATGCACATTACCTTCATCTTTGTAGAGTTGAAAGGGAATGTCAGTGACAATACTGTACTTAACCCTAACATTGGGAGACAGAAAACTCCCTCATGGTCCTCTGCCAACTCTGGCTCCTTTGTAGTATTGGACCTTGAGAAAAGTTGACAGCTGCAGACGGTGCAGAAGGAAAACCACCTTGCAACATATTTTGTCAAGTTGCCGTCTCTGGCATTGGCCCAGGGCCGGTATTACTGGAGACATGATGAAGTGTGAAAAGTACTGGCAGGCATTTTAGACAAATAAAAGATGGGAGGCAAGAGAAAATCAGAACCAAAAGAGATTAATATTTGTGAGGTTTATAGCAGAAGAGGGAAAGCAATAGGAAGTAATGAACTCCCCGGGGGCAGTTTCTTGCAACAGCAGCAGATTAGGAACAAGATGGGCCTGAAGAGGAAGCTTATTTTTCCAGCTGGACTCTTAGAATCATAGAATGTCAGGGTTGGAAGGGACTTCAGGAGGTCATCTAGTCCAACCCCCTGCTCAAAGCAGGACCAATTCCCACCAGAGACCTGAGGTCAATTTGTGAGCACTGGTCAGAGAAAAGTAAATGTGTAAGAATGACAGAATGTAGACTCTACAGGAAAGAAAAGAATTAAGAGAGGGTGTGGGAGACAGGAAGGCAGAGAGGCAGAGTGTAACATTTTCATAGGCAAGGCAATGGAAAAGATAAGGAGGGCAAGACACTGTATTATTATACCTGTACAAACAGAGGTTGCAGAGTGTTCCCAGCACATTCAGAATCAGTACTTCCCACAACCACTTGGTCATAACCTGCATCAGGAAGTTGGGTTTTATTTGTATGCTGTGAATACTTTGGTGTGTGTGGGAGGGGGGGTGTTCAGGGGGAGGGAACAAACCAGGCTGAGGCAAGATAAATTCATTTGAATAAGTAAATAAATAACTACAAGGTAAAGCTTGCTAAGTGGGGAGCTTAGGGACAGTGGACTTCTCAAACCTCAAAATTCAGACAAAATACAAAAGTAATTCTTTTCGGCTCCTGGCATATGGTAGGTTCCTGGATTTTCTCTGATGGGCAGAGTTCTGGAGAGTTCTCCTATCCAATTTACATTCGAGATTTGAATTCTGGGTTGTTTCCAACCTAGAGCTAAAGTTTGCTGCTCACTGGCCAGTAATGGACTGATATTTTATTAACAATTTGCTAGAATTAAGCTTTGTCATTCAAATGACACCAAGGAATAAGGTTTCATAGTTATATTTTTGATGATTTTTCTGAATTGCGTGGTACATAAACAGCATACCCTAGAGTAACATAGCATATGGAGAGAGCTATAGCAGAGCTAGCTCTTCAGAAGCGATAAACATCTGCAGCTGAAATCAATGAAAATCATCATCTAAGTGATTTGTCAAAGGTTGCCCAGCAATACTATAGCCGATCCAGGAGTTTCTATATGAACTAGAGAGAAATTTTCCAAAGAAGGAGGTGAAATAATTGCAAAATCAACAGAAGAAGGTTGCTTATGTGGTAGGCAAATTAAGAAGTCAAGGACACTGTTGTTTTGAAAAGGAGTCATTTTGCAATGAAAAGGGAGTCATCAGATACTATAGTGATGATTGCAGAATTAGAAGTCAGCTAGAGAGAACCAAATTGGTAAATTATAACAAATGATTATGAACCAGGAGAACTGGCTGCTATTGAGAGAGGAAGGTAGATCAGGGGATAGCATGCTAACTGGAGAGGTGAGTTTAATTCCCTCTTTTGCCACAGACTTCCTAAGTGACCTTGGGTAAGTCACTTGGTCTCTCTATGCCTCAGTTTCCCATCTGTACTTGTATTTCCCTACCTTACAGGAGTGTTATGAGGACATTAAAGATTATGAGGTGATGAGATGTGATGGTAACAGGGGCTGTATAATTAGAGAGAAACTCCCCTACCTTCCTTCAAGGCCATAATAATAATCTTATCAAAAAGGTACATTTCTGATAGAAAAGCTATTTTTTGTGCTGAATTTTTTTTTTAATGAGCACATTTTGACCACTGGCTCTGAGTGCCCTGGCAATGATTTATAATTACAGAACCATAAGCATAGTTCAATCAGTGCCCCAGGGGTACCAAGCAGCAGCTCATAGTAATGTTCTCATACGCTAGCCTGACCCTCAGTCTCTTCAAATACCAGGTAAAGCAAATGGTCCTGAAGTTTCCACATTGGAATGTTTTTCGGACAAGTGTCAGGAAACCATGCCCCAGAGTACTGGAGCATTTATGGAGAATATCATGCCAGCCAGCCTGTTTCAGCATTGCGTAGATTTACAAGTAATTTACGGAGTGGGTTTCTATGGGTTGAAGTTCCTTTGAGCAGCTAGAATTCAACCTATTTCCAGCTCTCTCGGCACTCTCCTTCTTCCCTCTGTTTTTCCTTCCCCTTTCCACTAATCCTCACTTTTGCCTTTCCATCTCTGCTTCATACCCCAGTCTCTGAGGGCTGTCTGGCTTCAGAAACTCTGCTGACACACATCTCCTCTCTCAGCCCAGTTTCTCTGCTGCTATTATGGCTGAGGAGATTTGATTTCTGGCTGAGTGTCCAGTGTAGGAGAAAGGACAAGGTATAATCAATGGAGGACAGGGAAGTCATTTGGGAGGCAGAGGATGGTTTGGGAAGCAGAAGAAAGGTGATCAGATGTGGGGTTGGTTCTACTGGGAAAGTGATATCTGGCTTTAGGAGTGGTGGTATTTTTTGGGTGGAGGCACAGGTGTAAGGTATTCCAGGAATTTAAGCTGTAACACAGATTCTTTTTGTTGGCTTCGAGTGCATGGATGGTGGGGTGGATTTTATACAGAGATCTGAGATTTAACCTCCCTTCAGGTATTGTTGACTGCTCTAAAGGATTTCTCACAGTAAGCTTTCCCTGGTGTTTTAATTACTATATTGTGCAATGTGCTTCAGTCTTGAGTGCCCCTGGCATGAAAAAGCCATTTGTTAATAGGATATTGTTGAGGTTGCAGAAAGATGAGGACTCTTGAGCTCAACTGCAAAGAGCTTGCTCAAAGGCTAAGCCTCTTTAGAATGAAAAGGTGAATTCGGACCTTTTTTCCACCGTCAATCAAGGTATTAGTGCTAGAGCAGAAAAGGCAGCTTTAGGAACTGGGTTAAGTGGATGCCATGTGTTCTATCTTTTCCGTAAGGGAAAGGCTAGAATTTTCTTTCTAATCCTCCTCATTCAATATCTGAATTAACACTGTGGTTCCAAAGCCATATATGGCTCTCAAGATGACATGGATTGAGTCAGAGCTCCTCTCACTCCAGCTAATCTCCAGTGGAGCACAGATCACAGGTGCGTCCCTCATAAAGCCTGTCATATGTGAAGCAGCACGGGGAGTTTGCAGATACTGCAATTACCCCCTCTCATCCTCCTCTTAACCTACCCTGAAGCCAGTGAGCAGGGAAAGCAAAAGCAACTATATAAGAAAAGAACCTCTCTCCCTCCTAGCTGCCAGAGAAGAGAAACAATTCTCCCATTTCCTCCCAGCAGCCAGAAGAAAGGAATGTATCCTACCAGTAGTAGTGGGGAGGAGAGATAATGAAGGCAAGTTGAAACAAGTGACAGAGAACAGTGATGTAATCCCAATCCCATGTCTGAACATTGCTTTGTTAATACTTTTTTTTTATGTGTATCTCACTGTAGTGCCCAGAAGCCTTAAACAGGATCAGGATCAGGGTCCCACCGTGCTGGATGAATGAACAAGTCAACACAGTCCTTGCCCTAAATAGATTTCCATCTAATACCTCTTTCCTACAAGCATCTGTCATGTGGGGTGACTCTCATGCCTGTGTGGAGTCTCACTGAAGTCAGTGGGGTTCCATAAGGACATACAGTTCTGTGCATTGGCATCAACTTGCAGGGTCAGGCCCTACGCATCTATCTTTGTGTCATGGTAGGTGCAACAGTATGTAATGATGTTGGGTGTTAATGCCATTGCAGTAGTGCCTAGAGATCCCAACTAAAATCAGGAGCCCATTGTGGGAGGAAAGATTTTCCAATGGCGAGGCTCTAGCCTGGGACTTGGTATTCTGTCCCTACTCTGTCCCAGCCTTCTTATATGACCTTGAGCACATCCATTAGCTCCTTTGTGCCTCAGTTCCTCAGGTGTAAAATGGGGATGATGATAATACTTCCCTGTCTCACAAGGATGTAGTGAGGATAATTACATCAAAAGGTGAGAAGGTGCTCAGATGCCATGGTAATGGAGGCCACATAAAGTTATAGTCAGAAGATTCAGGGTGGGAGGAGGTCTCTGCTCCTTTGTTGATGGAAAGGGAGCAGAATCGCTATGGAGTCTCATTTACTTATTTTACATACCCATGATTCTGCCAGTCACACCTGGAAATCACCTGAACTGTACTAGACTTAGACAGGGAGGAGATGTTTGAACTCGGAAGAGAGACGGGGAAAGCACTTTCTCCTTGTCATGAGAAGCTCATCTCCAAGTAGCAAGGACTCTCTCCCAGGGTACTAGACTCTACAGGGGAGAGAGGGTTCTTTAGTACAGATTAGCACAGAGAGGCCTTCTTAGCAGAACCTGGAGGGGCAGTAGCAGATCTGAGGTGGCTTCAGCCAGGTTCCCTCTACCCACCACTGAAATTGAGCTGAATCACAATTCTAGGTCAGGTTTTGACAACTCAAGGTGAGATTAGGCAAACAGCTTCAACAGAGTCACATCTGCAGAGAGCGGCACCCTAATACACCTAATACATACATTCTGTGACCTGAACTGTGAGTGGAGCTTGTGTTGGGTGCAGTGATGTGGCCAGGGATCTTTGCCTATTAGCCATTCACGCAGAATGGGAGGGGCAGAGTTGAAGACTACTGTAGATTGACTGAGTGCTTTAGACTTTATTGGAACACTGCAGCAATGCTGAGATTTCCCAGAATCCATGTCTCCCCTGCCACATAACAACAATTCCTCTATTTTGAATATAGACTCAAAGTGCCTGCAGAAGCAGCAAATTCTGCCTACCAAGCATAACCCAAGGAAGATGTATTTATTTTTCCCAGAATTCTGGGTGGGGGAGTTCAATCCCATTTTTTTATTCTTCAAGAGGCACCCTAGACATATTGAACTCAGCCCTTATTGCTGCTTGTTGACCACCTGGCAGAAGTATAATTATATAAAAAATCAGTCAATCAATCAATCAATCACATCCCTAGCTGGCACAATTACACTGTGTATAGACCAAGCCTTGGACACATTTAGAACAGAAGCTCTTTTAGAGAGAAAGGATGGTCTTGTGATTAAACGACCAGACCAGGACTCAGATTTGGGTATAATTCCTAGCTCTGCCACAGATTCCCTGTGGGTCATTGGGCACATCCCTTCATCTCTCTGTGCATTATTTTCCCTTCTGTAAAATTGCAACACTGCTTCTTTCTCCCACCTTTTGTCTATTTGGACTGTAACCTCTTCCATACAAGGGCTGTCTTACTGTGTGTTTATACAATAAGTGTATCCCTGTGGGCTTCACATCTCAGGACTTGTCTTCATGGTGGGATAATGCGCACTATGAGGGTGGGATTTCTAAAGCGCATTCATATGTTGCACATTAATTGGTCTGTGTGGTCCCTAGTGGTTCATTTAATACAGTGCTGTTTAAAACAGTACCATATTAAAGCGCACTAGGAAACCTTTAGTGCACATCAGCAGGATCTACACGTACCAATTAATATGCAACACATAAGTGCACTTTAGAAATCAGACACCCTATAGTGTGGAATACTCCATATGTGTCACAAAGCATGAGACCACCAGAGCTAAACTAAGACAAGCCCACAGTTAAGGTGGAACTGCAGTACAAGTAACAATAACAAGAGAATGATGAAGTTACTGGAAGAGAGTTAGCTCCCAGATGGGTTGATAGGAAATATTCACTCAGGTTTTCTGAGACAGTTTGTAGTTTGCTACATCTGAGGAACTAGAACATAAACTAAGATATATACAGATAATTAAGCCAGAGATTCTGCATGCGGCAGTTGTAAGAACATGCCTAGATGGCAGTTCTGCTTTGTAGTAGACAGATCCTTTAGTTTACTCAGGAAGGAAAAGCAAGTCGTGACCAGCAGTAGCACATTTAACTTCTGCTTTGAGCTCAGTGTAGTCTCTTTTAAGTATGTTTTTGAATATATACTGGAAAAAGTGAAGTTTCTATCAGTCAGTTTGAGATTCATCTCAAAGCCCTTCTTATCAAAGTATACGGTAAAAATCAAATGCATATGCCCTTTAAAACCTCCCCCATGCACACACCTTTATTCAAATCTCTGTTTAGAGACAATCAAATGATTCCATATTTCCTAGACTGACGTGCCAAAAAAAATGACTGGATTGCAACTGTTCATATCATTCACGTCAAGTGCTAATATGTGACAGGGAAGAATTTGAAAGGATACAGTGTTTTGACAGATATAGTTTGAAAAAAGTGGTTTTCCCCAATATGAAAAGCCTGAAAATGATGTGAGTGCTGGTGAATATTCAGTGATTTCTATTTAGCTAGCCCGCTGGGTAAATTTAAATATCTGCCCCTTTTGCCTGTGAATTGTTTCAATGATTCAGAGTTGTTTCTGTCTATCTAGGTCATTATGTGGTTCTCGTCAATGTCATGTCAGAGCACCTGTCAATCACTACTGGATTTTAGTCTTGCAACTCCCACATGAGATAAGGAAGCATTATCCCATTTTACAGATGGGGAACTGAGGCACAAGGTAGATTAATTCAGTGGTTCTCAACCTTTCCAGATTGTCTGGAGTCTGATTTGTCTTGCACACCCCAAGTTTTACCTCACTTAAAAACTACTTGTTGACAAAATCAGACATAAAAATACAGATGTGTCCCAGCACACTATTACTGACAAATTGCTTCCTTTCTCATTTTTACCATATAATTATAAAATAAATTGATTGGAATAAATATTGTACTTACATATCAGTGTGATACTTGAGCCTGTTCTTCACTTGTGAGCCTTGTCTGAAGCCAGAGCCCTAGTTAGTGGGGCTGAAGCATGTAACTTAGCTTCGCAAGGCCCTCTGTGGCTTGAAACCTCAGGCAATTGCCCTGCTTGTCACCTCTTAATGCTTATCCTGTGCATGCAACTCTCTAAACCCATCCCGTGACCCCTCCTGGGGGCTGCAACCCCCAGGCTGAGAAACACTGATCTAGATGAGTTGAGTACTTCCTGGAAGACCTCCGAGTACCCCCAAGGATACCTATACCGCTGGTTGAGAACCTCTGGATTAAGTAACCCAAGGTCAAAAAGGAAGTCTGTGTGGCTGAGTTGGAACCTGAAGCCAAGTCTCCTGAGTCCAGTGCTCTATCTTCCACTCCATACTTTCTTTCAAGATGTTTCTATTCTTTTTTAATAGAGGAGAAAGGTTTATTAAATCTCTCTTTACCTGCCAGTGGGTTAGGAGCAGAGATGAATCGAAACTGGAACATTGGATCCAGACCAGTGAAAGAAGCTGTGGGAACCCAAAAGGGAAGGAAAAGAGAAATTTGGCAAGCAAGCTCCTTTATTTTCAGAAAATCCTCTTGAGCCTTGATAAACTCAGAGTTAATAGCAAGTGAGAAAATTAGAGCTATTAGAGCTGGGAGTATTGGAAAGCCCACCCAGCAGGCAAGCTCTGTCTTTGGGGAATGTGTGATGATTCATGCACATGGCTCTCATTAGCAGGTTGAGGATGCATCTCCGCTTAAAATGAGTTAAAACTTGAGTTTTTGCACATTTTCTCATGTTTCAACTATAGGACTAGGAGCTGCTGGACTATTTTTGCTTACTAGTTGCTTTTTGTTGATGGTTGTAACTCACCTCCAGTACTGTCTCATTTTATAGGCTTTAGAACCAGAAAAGACTAGAGGTGATTGGGAATTGTCCAGCAGAATAGTTTTTTCACTGAAACCCTTTTCTACTGGAAAATTTCAATTTTGCCAAAATTTCAGTTTTGCTTCAGGAAAATTGAAAGACAGTTCCCCTGCTGCCTACCTGGAAGGCCCTTCTCAAGGATCTTCTCTTTCTGCCTGCTGGGAGGAAGCAAAATTGAGATGAATTTTCCAAGCAGGCAGCTGCCAAGCCAAAATATTCCATTTTGGCTTTCCCCAAAGGAAATTTTTCTGGAGATTCCCTTCCTGTGAAAAATGTTGCTTTTGACTTTTTGTCTGAATTCGGGATGGTAAATTTCAAAAACATGAAATTATTTAGGGGAAGAGATTTTCATTTTCTGGCCAGCTCTAGAAAAGACCTCAATGTAGAATCCACAATACTCCACCCCCTGCCTATGAGAGATTGCTCTCAATTTTGTCAAACCATGTTTTGTCCATTTCCGTTTTGTGTGCTGAGTGATGGGAATTTGATGACCATTTATTTTTCCAAGGTATCTATGATGCTCTTCACTCAAGCCAGTTCTCATCTCTCCATTCTAACTTAAGCTATGTCTACACTAGACAATTTACAGTGGCACAGCTGTACCAATGCAGCTGCATCGCTATAAAATCTGTCATGTAACCGCTCTGTGCTGATGGGAGAGAGCGCTCCTGTTGACATAATTAAACCACTCCCAATGAGCGTCGGTAGTTCTGTCGGCTGGAGAAGCTCTCCCGCTGACACAGTGTTGTGCACACTACCACTTATGCCGGTGAAACTGATGTCGCTCATGGGGGTGGAATATTCACACACCTGAGAGACATAAGTTTTGCCGATATAAGTGGCAGTGTAAGCATAGTGTAGGTTCCTTTCTTCCAGAGGAATACCAAGAACATAATAACTGCCATACTGGGTTAGACCAGTGTTCCATCTCCCCAAGTATCCTGTCACCAGCAGTGGCCAGTACCAGAACATGAGGAGGAGTATACAAAACAGGGCAATTATAGAGAGATCCACTCCATCTTCCCCTTCTGGCTTCTGCCAGCCAGAGGTTATGGTCACTCTGAGCATCCCTGACCATCTTGGCTAATATTTGAAGGACATCTCTTCCATGAACTTATCTAGTTCTTTTTTAAACCCAGTTGTACTTTTGTTCATCACAACATCCCATGGCAGTGAGTGCCACAGATTAATTATGTGAAAGTACTTCCTCTTGTTTGCATAAAGCTGCTGCCTATTAATTTAATCAGGTGACCCATTTTCTGTATTGTGAGAAAGGGTAAATAACACTTCTCTACTCACTTTCTCCACACCATTCATGATGTGATAGCCCTATCATATTACCTCTGAATCATCTAATTTTCTAAACTGAACAGCTCTAATCTTTTCAGTCTCTGATTGTATGGGAGCCATTCCATACCCTTGATCATCTTCATTTCTCTTCTCTGAGCCTTTGCCAGTTCCACTATGTCTTTTCTGAGATGTGGCGACCTGAACTGGACACAGTATTCAAAGTCATATTTTCTATCGCTTTCTTAATACTTCCTAACATTCTGTTTGCCTTTTTGACCATTGCTGTTCACTCAGCTGATCCACGGTGGCTCCAAGATCTCTTTCTTGAGTGATAAAAATTAATTTAGAACCCATCATTATATATGTGCAGCTAGGCTTATATTTTCCAATGTGCATTACTTTGCACTTATCAACATTGCATTTCATCTTGTTGCCCAGTCACTCAGTTTTGTGAGATTCCCCCGTAACACTTTGCAGTCAGCTTTGGAATTAACAAACTTGAGGAAATGTGTAGCATCTGCACACTTTCTACTTAACCGTTCCCTCCCTTTTCCAGATCGTTAATAAATCTGTTGAACAGCACAGATCCATGAATAGACCCTTGGGAAGACCTGCTATTTACCTCTCTCAATTGTGAAAATTTCCGACCCTGTGTTTCATATACTTTAACCAGTTACTGATTGATGAATGGACCTTTCCTGTTATCTCATGGCTACTTAGTTTCCTTAAGATCCTTAGGCGAAGGATCTCGTAAAAGGCTTTCTGAAAACCCAAGTATGCCATATTGACTGGATCACCCTTATTCACATCCTGTTTGGACCTAAAGTGTGCGTCTGCACTGAAAAATGACTCTGGACAAAAAGTTATGTGAGGTTCCAGTTTTATTGTCTCTTCTGACTCCAAAACAAAAGTGCTACAGTCTCCATAATTGCCTTCAAATGTAACCTGGGACCTCAGGGTCAAGCTCTTGTTATTGTTATTGCTTTGTGGGGGTCGAGAGGGGGATTGCTTCACAGCTATTGTCAGTGGGGAAAAAAATCAGAGCCATAATTAAGCCCTCAGTTAAACTTGTACAGATGCATTGAGCTTGATTCAGCTAATCTATTCCTGCACCCGGAGAATGGGTGGAAGGTGGGATGGCATCAAAAACTACCATAGCATGTCTTGTATGCTGGGTTAATACAGGAACAAAAAGAGACTCTGATGCAAGCCAAAGCAGTTCTGTGACTATTCTTTCTATTGTTTTATTTCACTTCCCATGCATGCTTTCCAGCCAGGCCCTCAACATTTCTCCTGATTCACCTCCTTCACCAGGGACTGGGAGCAGGATGAGCATGGAGCCCCTATGCCAGAACTGCAGTAGCTGGTGATGTCCCCCACAAAGGGAGCATACTCAGGGAGCTGTTTCTGCCCCTTTAAGGCTCCTTTACAATGACAGCATGATGTAACGGGGCCTTTAGTGTAAGTGGAAGTAGGGTTCATTATTTTCAATGAAGACCTCTGTTTGCCTTTGCAAATAATTCTTAGAAAGGGACAGAAGGAACAGAGTCCAGCTCACTCTCCCATAGCTATGTTGGCTCTGCAGGATTAATGAGAGTGAAAACAAAGCAATAAAAATAAAATATAGGCTTGTCTCTAAAGCTGGTAGACAAGACTCTGAATATACACAGAAGCTGTGCTCTCAAGTAAGGAGATGGCATATTTGCACAGTTCCCTTATTAAAGTAGTTTTGCACTTTAAAGAGCTACCCTAGAACACAGAACAAAAGAAAAGTCTCATGAGAGAGCCTGACTTCTGATCAAAGAGGTTTGCAAAATGTTCAGCTGAGGATCATAGATGTTTGGATGCTCCAGAGGTATAAACAACACGTTAATATTTTGCTGAATTCTTCAGGACACATTTACTGGCATTAACTTCTTTCAGAGTAATTTTCTTAATGATAACACATGCCACTCATAAACTGCCTGTTCAGCAAGAGATCTTCCCGGGAGAGCTCCAATTGGGCCATGTTGCTGCAAGCCAGGTTTTCAACAGGAAATGCTAACTTGGGGCCAAATTAACTTGCCTAGAGGAGCCACGATGTTATTGCATTATCAGTTGATAATAGCACAATTAATGAACATCCTTACTGGATGCTGCATTGTGTGTTACGTTTATGTTATAGTTGATTTGAAAAGTTACTAAATGCTTGTGATAAGGTTGGAGGCTACACAGCACCACATGGGAAAACATTCCTGTTTGGCTCTAAGTGTGTTTCTGATTACATGAGTTCTCAGTTCTGGACCACTTTCCACACCATCTGCATGGCCAGGGAAATTCAATCAGACATCTTGCCCATCTGTAAAACCAGAACTGCTGTATTACTCTTTCACCCTAATTAATGGGGTTTTATTTCATTTGCTGCTTTGTTTACTGCTAGCCCAGCTCTCTAAATCCCATTAGGAAGACTACAGAGCAGATTCAGCACCTGAATACAAATTGTCCCTAAAAGTGTTATACGCCAGGTGAAGTGATTTGGAGTGGTAAATTAGCTGTGTCAGGTGTTTGTGGGCATGGGGAATGGTAATCACAGATTAAAATTAAAATCCTAATTTTTTTTAATTTACTGTAATTTTTTAATATAGTTATGTTAGGAAATGTGCTGTTATTTGAAAGAAATGGATTTTTATCATTATCATATGTGGCAGTTGGATAATAGGGAGCCAGAAAAATAGTGTCTGGATCAGTGGAATAAAGTAAAGCCCAAGAAAACGGAGCTTCAGAGACTGTGCAGCTGATGTATATCAGCCAAATGTAAAAGATGAAACAGAGTTTGCTCTCCTATCAGTTTGCCTCTCATCATGAGCGTTTATCTAGAAAGGAATAGGGGCAGAGGAAAGAAGAGGACACTGACTTGAGAATGCCATAACCTCACCAAAGGACCCAAGACTATGCAAAAGCAAGGTTTCCTTTTCTAGTTACCACAGACGTTGGATCGAGTCACAGTCTAGCCATTATCAGGGTAATGAAAAACACACTAATCAAATCGCTGAAAATGTTAAATAACACCGTCCTAAGGGAAACAACCCCCTGCTTTACAGCTATTCCCCCCCGCCCCGCTTTACAGCTGTACTTTACAGCTGACAACCAATATAATTTGTGATGTAGGCCATGTCTACACTACGGGATAATATCGAATTAGCTAAAATCGGTTTTATAAAACTGATATTATAAATTCGATTTCATGAGGCCACACTAGGCACAGTAATTCGGCGTTGTGCGTCCATGGTCCGGCTAACGTCGATTTCTGAAGCGTTGCATTGTGGGTAGCTCTTCCGTAGCTATCCCATAGTTCCCCGCAGTCTCCCCCGCCCCCTTGGAATTCTGGGTTGAATCATTATTGTCGCGGGTGGTTCTGGGTAAATGTCGTCAGTCATTCCTTCCTCTGGGAAAACATCAGCTGACAATCCTTTCGCGCCGTTTTTCCCTGGATTGCCCTGGCAGACGCCATAGCACGGCAACCATGGAGCCCGTTCAGCTTTTTTTTTTTCCGGCACCGTATGTGTACTGGATGCCGCGGACAGAGAGGCGATACTCCAGCGCTACACAGCAGCATTCACTTTGCTTTTGCAATGATAGCAGAGATGGTTACCAGTCATTCTGTACCGTCTACTGCCGGAGTAAACTGGCAATGAAATGACGGTTATCTCTCCCCCTCTGTACTGTCCGCTGCTATCATGAGTGCCCCTGGCTGAAATCGGCCGGGGGCGCAACGCAAAAGCAAAATTGGGATTGACTCCCCGAGTCAATCCCTCCCTTATGGTTTCTAAAAATAGAGTCAGTCCTGCCTAGAATAAGGGGCAAGTGTATTAGAGGACCAGTGTATCAGAGAGCACAGCTGCTCCGTGTCAGTATTCACAGGGGTGCCCCTGCAACAACCCCACCCGTTGCTTCCCTTCTCCCCAACCTTCCTGGGCTACCCGTGGCAGTGTCCTGCCCATTTGTGTCATGAAGTAATAAAGAATGCAGGAATAAGAAACACACTGATTAGTGACATAAAATGAGGGGAGGCAGCCTCCCGGCGCGATGATAGTCCAGGCAGGACATTAAGCGGTGTGGGGGAGAGGAGCACAGCATGCTGCTGCTATGACAGTCCAGGCAGTACAGAAATCTTTTCTTTACACAGGAAAGGGAGGGGCTGAAGCCAGCCCAGTTGCTATGATGAAGCGGTTACTAGCCGTTCTGTCCTATCTACTGGGAGTAACCAGGAATCATTCCCATTTTTACCCAGGCCCTCATGTCAACATTTTAGACTATTCATGAGGACGGTTACTAGTCCTATTGCACCGTCTACCACCAGGGAGGGGGAGGGGAGAGGAGCGGATACTGCTCTTCACTGCTGCAGCATCGCGTCTACCAGCAGCATTCAGTACACATAGGGTGACATTGAAAGAAGTCAAGAAATGATTTCTTTCCCTTTTCTTTCACGTGGTGGGGGGGGGGGGGGAAAGAAACTGAGGAGCTATTCCTGAACCACGCCAGACACTGTGTTTGAACCTACAGACATTGGGAGCTCAGCCAAGAATGCAAATACTTTTCAGAGACTGCTGTGGACTGTGGATAGCTGGAGTCCTCAGTACCCCCTCCCTCCATGAGCGTCCATTTGAGTCTCTGGATACCGCCCGGAGGCCAATAACGTCAATTTCCATCCACACTAACCGTAATCCGATATGTTAATATTGAATTTAGCGCTACTCCTCTCCTTGGGGAGGAGTACAGAAATCGATTTAAAGAGCCCTTTATATCGATATAAAGGGCGTTGTAGTGTGGACAAGTACAGCGTTAAATCGATTTAACGCTCTTTAAATCGATTTAAATGCGTAGTGTAGACCAGGCCTCAGTTTCCATATATACGCAAAGTTCATAGTTCTCCATTGTCGGCTGGAACTGTTCATGTGTAGTAGCTTTTCTAAGGTAAATACGTTTTTGAGGGAAATCCCTTCAGCCATTTTGGAGTTATGACAGCATAAAGAAAGTATGTTTTTCCTGTGTTCATTTTTTCTGGAGGAATAATTCACAAAGGGCTCTACTTTCAAAACTTCATCTTTAGCATGCAAATAGCCCTCAGTCAGGGACAGAGCTTTTGATGTGTTTGAAAAAACAACTGGTACAAAGTTATGACCAGCTAAATATGGCATGTTCTGAATGAGAAGTTGACAACTTCATTCAGGTCTCACTTTTCCAAATTACTCTGTGAGGGCAGGCCCTGCGCCCTTTCAGAGCCCTGTGGACTCAAATAGGGGTCTGCTCTCATGGCTCAAGTTACAGGATGTGTCCCTAACCGTGTCCTTCCGGGTAGATGCACTGTGCAAGCAGCATACCTTTGGAAATAAGTATGCTGGAGTTCAGTGAAATACTAGCAGGCCAACCAACCAAACATTGTGACTTTGATTTGGAACTGAGAAAACGCCATCATCTTCTTGCTGAGATGCTATGTGCTACGCCTTGGTCAGCACTAGAAAAAATCTCAATACTAAGAGTAGACTTCTGCATATGCACCTTCACACCATTGTTATTCTGCATGAGTTCTTAACTAAGCCCATACTTATGGCTTCTCCAGAGTGTATCCTTTCAAAACAAATACTGAACAGGCCTAGCTGAGGTCTTCAGTAAGTCAAAAAAGACTGATTATTAATGAGCTCCGCCTTGGACCGTCAGCTTCTTAAGGGCAGTGACTGACCCTTCCTGGATGTTTGGAAAATGCCTAGCATTTTATGGTCACTATCATAAACAAATAGTGAATAATAATGAAGGTGATATCACTAGAAAATGAACTGTCAAACCCTTAATTACAACAATCAGATGGATTAATTAATATGCCAAAAGAAGTGGAAAGATGTGTCCAAGTTTGAATTGTTGCAAATGTTTATAATATTTTAGTATCAGAGGGGTAGCCGTGTTAGTCTGGATCTGTAAAAGCAGCAAAGAGTTCTGTGGCACCTTATAGACTAACAGACGTATTGGAGCATGAGCTTTCGTGGGTGAATGCCCACTTCGTTGGATGCACGAATAACATAAGAAACAGATTATGTCTAGATCTGAAAAGCGTTTATATAGCACATTTATATCTCTTATATAGCACTTTTCTTCAGTAGATCTCCAAGCATTTTACAAAGGAGGTATTGGTATTGGTATAACAATGAAAATTTTGTGTATGTGTGTGTCTATATGGTGGTGTTGTTATTGTTTCAGGAGAATGGTTGGTGGAAAGTGTTTTGCAGGCCTGGTAAAAAATGCTAAGGCTGGTTCTAGGTAAAATTAACTGCAGTGGATAAAAAGGAGCGGTTGGGCTTTGCCCAATTTTAAATTGCCTGTAACTTAGTTCTAAATTTATGAGATTATAAACAATTAAGCAGTTGACTTCATGCATACGCAATGAAAGATTCTATTCAGTTTTCACTAGTGTAATCACCTGAGGGACTGTGCAGGCCTCTTAAAAGTATTTGCACCACATCACAGAAGTAGTGCTGGAGAAAAATCCTGATAATGGGAATCCAGTGGGAATCCTTGTTTATTTTTTCTTGAAACTTACTCAGATTTTAAAGTTTGGCTTGGGACTTCACATGTTAAGACACAACATTATTATGCATTTTCCTGGAGTGCACAGACCACTACCAGGAGCTTGCCTAAAAACATCTAAGGATATGCCTGCACTGAAAGAAAAAAAAGATGTGTTCCTAATTCGGGTTAGCTAATGCAGGTTAGCTGCTCGAGTTCAAGCCTGTAAGGAAGCCTGGGGTTGGAACTGGAGCTGCGAATCTGATTTAAAAGCAGAGTTGTCATGTCTTCACTGCTATCTTACCCTGAGCGAGTTTATGTGGTGTTGCTGATCCATGTTAAGTGTGTATATTTCCTCTCTATATATTTCAGTGTGGACATACCTGAAGGCTTGTTTATTTGAGAATAGTTAAGTTGAACAAAAGATTGTGATGGGCTTATTACAATGCCTTGGACATGTACAGCTGGGTGAACAATTTGCAATGAACAAATTTATTCAGCCAATTTAACCTAATTTTCTGATCACTAATTATACATAAACACACTGATTTTTTAAAACACAAATGTGTTTCCTGTTAGCAATTGTTTGACCAATATTTTCAATGAACCAGGTCTCAGTTTATGTATCAATTGTGTACTGTTTACTCCAGCTGTTGGTGAGATATTTGTGCTTGGCCTTGTTTCTCTTCCCTGTCTCACAACCATTATACCCTGGGCGGCAGGTTCTCTCCTGCCCTACACACAGCCTGCAATCTCTCCTGGTCCCCTGGCTTAAAGGTGGTAGCAGACACTCAACTAGTGGATGAGCCATGTATCCCTGGACAAATCACTGGGAGCATTTAAGGAGAAACAAGTAGCAAGAGACCTTTATAAGACATTTATATAGCTGCTTTACATGCCTTAGCTTGTATTCAGAAATTGTTTTCCCTCTGCACCTATATAGAGTCTCGTTCTCCGGTCCCTTGCACCACGCGTTGTCACTTTCACTATATAAAGTGGGTTTGAAATTCTTCCAAATCAGAACATTATATTACATCGGCTTTGTGCAGGTACAAGTGACTGCACAATATGTAAGGAGGTGACACCGTGGGTACCTGTGACAAGGTAGCTATTGGTTATGCCTTTGCAGGCTCCTTGCCGGATACAGATGCAGGGAAAAAGGGAACTTCAGGTTATCAAATCCATCTGAAAATCAAGGAGAATTCATGAGACCCAGAAGCATGCCCATGCTTAGAAGCACTTTAAATGAAGGCTGGGAAAACTATTCAAACACATTCCTAACTATACTCTCCAGATGCTTACTCCAATCTACCAGCATTCTCTCCATGAGTCTCAGTCCTGTGACACTCATCCAAGTCTTGCCTTGTCTATCATTGGGAAACCAGATGCTGCATCTTCTAGGTGAAAAGGAAACCCAACCTAATCATGTCCTATGCAGGTCTGGTGGAGAGACTCCCTCCATAACGACCAGGCTCAATCACAGAAGTCAGTGAGAGATGAAAGTGCACAATCACTTTATCTTGGCCCTTTTGAAGGGTCTTGTTCCTTCACTCATCTAAGAAGTTTTTCTGATACCCTGGCCATGCAAGAGCCCAGTCCCCCAGATGTCCAGACCTCCATCAGCTACATGTTGACCCTCTGTTAGTAATCTCTCCAACACCTGACAACATGGTCCTCCAGGTCCTGGCCTTCTCTCCCCACTCTGTAGAATAGGAGGGAAAGAAACATCTCTTTTACTTTTGCCTAGCCATCTTACTCCCCAAGACAGGCCTCTGGGTCCATTCTTTGGGCAGTCAGGCTACTGCTGAGAAACCTCTTTGAGATAGTCCCCATCCTCTCTGGCAGCCAACCCTCTCTGTCTGAGAACAGCCTTTCATCCCAGCTGATGCTAGTCAGCCACTTAATCACATCTGGGCAAGCAACTGTTCTGTCCTTTGTGGCTGCTACACACATGTAGGGGTTTGTATGCCCCCATCACAGCCCCTCATGCAGCACAAATGCAGAGGATAATTGGTTCAGAGAGTCAGCTCTGGCCTCAGAGCAGTTCCTGCGCACACAGAACTGGACAGTCTTCTTTGACAGAAGTTAAAATAGGTGCTTTAATTTTAAGTAAGATTATTCTACTATTGAAATTGTGGGGCCAGGGGTGGCTCTAGGGATTTTTCCACCCCAAGCATGGCAGGCAGGCTGCCTCCGGTGGTTTGCCTGTGGAGGTTCTGCTGGTCCCGTGGCTTCAACGGACCTCCTGCAGGCAAACTGCCAGCGGCAGCCTGCCTGCCGCCCTTGTGGCGCCAGCAGAGCACCCCAGGCGGCTTGCCGCCCCAAGCACGCGCTTGGCATGCTGGGGCCTGGAGCCACCCCTGGTAGGGCTGATTTGCTGGTGCGCAATGGCAGCTTTGTTCTGTTCTGTCCTGTACAGCTTTGTGGGCTGTTTAGGAGCATCAGTGCAATGCAAAGCAGCCAGAGTTTGCCCATGAATCATGTCCATTGGCTATGCACCGCTGATTCCAAATGTGAATGATTAGTATCATTAGAACTGAAGTGCGTTTACATTTTTAATGCACACAGACCTTCCTCGCATGGGCTGGAAACTGGGAGGTGCTTGGTGCATCCTGAAAGGGGCTGAGTGCCCTCACAGCAGTGGGAGAAGAGCTCATCACCTGACAGAGTGGGCACAGCATGATGTAGAAAATGCGCTGTGTCTCCAAGTAGTGTGTATCTAAATTGTACTGAATTGTGCTACTATTTCTACAGTAAGATAAGTTAATGAACCACAGCTGATTACACCCTAGTTTACTTAATAGTTCACATTATTATTTAAATGTGAAGCTGTAAGTACCCCAGCCTATAATTGTCTTTACTATTTCTCTTTTATTGTAGTGCATCTGTAGTATATGGTCTAATTATGCTTTACTCTGTACTCTATATGTAAATGAAAGGAATAGATTTTTTTTTGCCTTACATGTCACAAATCGTATTAGCATGGTATTAGGACAATGGTTTAATGGTTAAGGTATTGCTAGGGGAATCAGGAAACCCGAGTTCTCTTCCCAGCTCTGTCTCCATGACCATGGGCACGTCACACAGGCCACCACTTCCAAACTGGTGTGCCAGGGTTTAGCCCAAAGAGCAAACTACTACATTCTTTTTGCTCAAGTGGTAGATGCCTGGGCCTTTTAAAGCAAGGGCAGCTGATTTTTATCTTCACTATTGCTGAGAAATATTGAGTGGCCACGGTGAGCAGCACAGACATCACTATTAAATGGCTATAGATTTGTAAGTCAATGGTTGGATTTACTGAACACCCACAGCTCCTATTGACTTTACAGGACTTGAGGTTGCTGAAAATCAGGACATTTAGTTGCCTAAATATGGATTTAGCTTCCTAACTTTAAGCAACCAAAATATTCGTCTTAGCCATTATGTGCCTCAGTTCCACCGCCTCTGTAATGGGGATAACAGTATTCTAATAAAATCATAGACACTTAGGAATGTCAGTTGTTTTTTCACTGAACATCTGTGCCACTTACAACATCTTGGCAACAGAATTAAAATCTCCCAGCTTCCAAAGCACAAGTCTCTGACACTAGAGCTAAAATAATATCATGGTTAGCAGTATAGGGCCTAGGACACATACTTGACCAGTTCTAATTCCCTCCAGTAGAGGGCAATGGAGCACGCCATTACTAACCTTCCTTACAGGGGACTGGGTGGATATGTTCTTAATGTTTGCAAAGCACTCTGAGATGCAGGTTATTAAATTATACTTTGAAAACTGAAGAAATGCTGTTAATTATATTGTATTAAGGAATTAAGGTGGCCACATGATTAAAGGCTGAGTTGGAACGTATGCGGACAAGTGAGCAGAAGGGAAGCTGAGAGAGTAGCCAGCCTCAATCAGCAAGCATTTCCTGAATTTTGTGTGTTTACCTGTGAAATCTTAATATTGCATTAAAGGAGCTTTTTCTCCCCAGAGTAATTTATCCTCCTGGAGATGAAATATATGTAGAGTCTAAAAAGAGTGGAAATACTTCTAGCTTAATAGATGCAGGTGCAAGGCCGACTGTCCGGAAGGCAATCTCTATTACAACTTTCACATCTGAGGTAACTGATGATTTTTAGGCAACAATTTTTACTCCCAACACGCAAATTAAATTCTTCAACTTATTACAATGTGCATAAAATAATATAGAGTATGATAGAATGTCACTTGGTTTGCCATCCCATTGATCACACCACAAGTCTGTCTGGTGGTGGGTGAATATATGTATATATCTTCCAAGCCTTTTTGATCTAAAGATGGTGGACACAAACTATAAAGGGAACCGCAGAACCTAAACACAGAACCAGCTCTCTCTTGATTATTATGATGATTATTATGCAGCAGATGTTAGTGCTTGTTATTGCTATCTCCAGAGCTGCTGTCTTTTCCTAAAATAGTTTTGTCTGATCTCTTACAGATCACTCAATATACCAGTTAGATTACAAAATCAGCGCTATAAGACGGTTCAGAAGGCTGTTATCATAACTTGAACCGCAGTGGTAGACAGTTTTTATAAATTCTGACACAGTGCCTCACATTTTGTTTGTTACCCAGCCAGTCGGCATTTGTATCTATTTTTATTATAGAGCTGTAAATCCAAAAACAGCAGTAATCACCACTGAGGCCAAACTTAGCAGAACCGCCTGGAGATGGTCTTTTACTTTAAGGAGTGATATTTACGGAAGGCAAAAGGAGCTCTGTGATCAAGTGCTCATCCGGTGCAGGAAAGGGAAAGAATCCTCAGGACAATGACTACAGGCCATTAGTAAAAAAAAGGTTTGTGCTGCTCCAGTGGAGACACAGGGACTTTCTCTGCTTTGAAAAGAGAGGAAGGAAACATTTATTCACACCTCAAAAATTGAGGTCCAAGATTTTTTAAACTGACTAGCAATTTGAGGCACCTCCATTTTAGCTTTCATACTGGACACTTTAAAGGTGCCTGGTTTTCAGAGGAAGGGTGTCCAGCCTTTTCTCAAAACTAGACTCTTTTAACATATCTGAAGTTGGGTTCCTACACAGAGACATCCAAAAATGACTAGTTGTTTTTGTGTGTTTTAGCCCAGAATATTAGACTGACAAGGCGGGTGCTGTAATATCTTTTACTGGACCAACTTCTGTTGTCTCTCTCACCAACAGAAGTTGGTCCAATAAACATTACCTCACTCACCTTGTCTCTCTAGTGTGTGTGTGTGTGTGTGTGTGTGTGTGTGTGTGTGTGTGTGTAATTTTGGCTGTTACACTAAGATATATAATAAAATGTGATTGTTAGAAATATCTATATACTGTATATATATTCCCACTGCAGCATGTTTATGAAGCCTGGATATAATAGAAGCATTTGGAAAAGGGTGCCCTTTAATTGTTACTGTGGGGTTTTAAAGTGACAAGCTTCAAAGAGCTAAGAGTAACTCTTTGATCTTGAAAGGCTTGAAAAGAGACAGCCTTTACTCTCTTCCAATATTTGCAGGTAATTGTAAGTAATCCGAATTGAGGCTCAGGGCTGCAGGGCTTTACATAAGTAATTCGCATTTGAAGAGGCTCTGAATAAACATGAATTCAGGCATCTGAACTGTTGTGGGGGAACTAATCACTTGAAACAAACTTTGGTTAACCATAAGTGGGTCGAAACGCAGGAGCAAAAACTTGATGGAATGAGAATAAAGAGAATAATCAATGGGATTCCAGGGTACAAAATATATAGGAATGACAGATCAGGTCATGCTGGTGGAGGACTGGTGCTATGTGTGAAAAAAAGCATAGAATCAAATAGTAAAAATCTTAAATGAATCAAACTGTATCACAGAATCTCTATGGATAGAAATTCCATGCTTGAACAATAAGAGAATAGCAGTTGGAATATACTATCTATCACCTGACAGGATGGTGATTGTGATTGAGAAATGCACAGGGAGATTAGAGAGGCAGAAAATGCAGTAATAATGAGGGATTTCAACTATCCTTTAATTGACTGGGTATATGTCACTTCAGCAAGGGATGAAGAGATAAAAATTTCAAGACACCATTAGTGACTGCTTCTTGGAGCAGCTAGTCCTGGAGTCCACAAGGTTTAGAGGCAATTCTTGTTTTATTCCTAAGTGGCACACTGGTCCAAGATGTGAATATAGTTGAACTGCTCAGCAGTAGTGGCTGTAGTGTAATTAAATTTAACTTCCTTGCAGGGAAAATATGTCAAAGAAACCCCGCACTGTAGCATTTAACTTCAAAAAGGGAACTAAATAAAACAAGGAAGCTAGTTAAAAGGAAATTAAAAGGAATATTTACAAGGGTGAAATGACCGCAAACTACATGGAGCGCACAGTGCATAGTCAACTTGTGGAACTCCTTACCTGAGGAGGTTGTGAAGGCTGGAACTATAACAATGTTTAAAAGGGAACTGGATAAATTCATGGTGGCTAAGTCCATAAATGGCTATTAGGAAGCCATTAGCCAGGAAGGCTAAAGAATGGTGTCCTTAGCCTCTGTTCATCAGAGGATGGAGATGGATGGCAGGAGAGGGATCACTTGATCATTGCCTGTTAGCTTCACTCCCTCTGGGGCACCTGGCATTGACCACTGTCGGTAGACAGATACTGGGCTAGATGGACCTTTGGTCTGACCCGGTATGGCCATTCTTATGTTCTTATGTAAATTTAAAAACACTATAATAAAGGCCCAAATTAAATGTATACCCTGAATAAAAAAACAAAAACAAAACAAAAAACCCGAAGAGAACCAAAAAATGCCACCATAGCTAAACAACAGAGTAAAAGAGGTAATTAGATGCAAAAAAGGCATCCTTTAAAAACTGGAATCAGATCCTACTCAGGCAAGAAAGTGTGAAAGTATAATAAAGGAGACCAAAAAAAGAATTTGAAGAGCAACTGGCTAAAGACACACAAACTAAGAGCAACAATTTTAAGTACATCAGCACCAGGAAGACTGCTTGTAGCAGGGTGATCCTTCACTCCTGCCTGGGAGGGCTGCAGTGGTAAAAGCTGGGCTGATTGGGGAAGCTGCCGCAGCTGGGCCACACCCCAATCAGGCCACAGCTGGCCTGTATAAAAAGTCTGGGAGCCAGGAACTCAGCAGTTTCTCTCTGCCTGTAGAGGGAGAGGGGTCTGGCTGCAAGGTCCTAAGTAAGGAGCTGAGATTGGAGAGGGCTGGGGAAGGGCTAGAGGAGCTGGGAGCTCAGGCCTAGGAAAGCTGCAGGCTTAGTAAGGCCTATTAGGTACTGAGTTGCAGGGGGCAGCCTATGGGTAGCCAGAGGCAGCAGGTCCAAGCCCCTTTGCCTGTGATATGTGGCTTATACTGCAGTCTGCCTCAGTGAATGGGGGCTAGATGGAGACTGGGCAGTAGCCAAGACTGAGGTGAAGTGGAGATAGTGGGTGGGGGTTCTCCTGGGAGTGGGAGACCTAGAACTGTTGGGGTGCTGTCATGGGGCATCACTCAGTTAAATGGGCACTGGGGTCCTGGGAGGGACATGGGGGCCAGCAGTGGTAGTGCATCACTGGCTGATAGAGGTTTGAAGAGCTAATTCCTGGAGACAACCAGCAGGAGGTGCTGCAATGTGAGTCCTGCATGTTGACACTGCCAGTCAATGGGGCCACTGGACAATCAAGGTGCTAAAGGAGCACTCAAGGAAGACAAGGCCATTGTGAAGAAGTTCACTGAATTCTTTCCATTAATAATCACTCCAGATGACGTGGGGGAAATCCCCAGATCTGAGCCATTCTTTTTACATGACAATCTGAGGAACCGTCCCAGATTTAGTTGACCAAGGTGGTTTTGGAACAAGTGGATAAATTAAACAGTAGTAAGTCACCAGGACCAGATGGTATTCATCTAAGAGTTCTGAGGGAAATCAGACATAAAACTGCAGACCTACTGACTGGTATGTAACTTGTTGCTTAAATCAGTCTCTGTATCGGATGCAGGGCCGGTGCTACCATTTAGGTGACATAGGCAATGGCCTAAGGTGCCAGAATTTTTGGGGGGTGCTATTTTGTCGGGGGGGGGGGAGGCACGCAGCTCCAGTGGAGCTGCCGCAGTCATGCTGGCGGATGGTCCGCTGCTGTAAAGGCTCAGGCGGACCTACCTCAGTCATGCCGGTGGCAGGTCCACCAGAGTCTTTAGACCAGCGGACCGTCCACCGGCATGACTGTGGCAGCTTTACCAGAGCTGCAGGGAGGCGGGGGTGGGGAAACGGCCGTGCGCTTAGGACGTGAGAAACCCTGGCACCGGTCCTGATCAGATGATTTGGAGGGTAGCTAATGTAAAGGTTGTTTGTTTGTTTTAAAAAGGCTCCAGAGGTGATCCTGGCAATTGGAGAATTCCCTGAGGGTATCTACAGGTCTGCGGACAAAGGTATTCCAGTGATATAGTGTATTTGGACTTTCAGAAAGCTTTTGACAAGATCCCTCACCAAAGGCTCTTAAGGAAATAAGTAGCCATGGGCTAGGAGTGGAATCCCCCAAGGATTTGTACTGGGAGCTGTGCTGTTCAACATGTTCATTAAAGTTCTGGAAACAGGGATGAACAGTGAAGTGGCCAACTTTGCAGATGATACAAAATTACACAAGACAGTTAAGTCCAGAGCTGACTGTGAAGAGTTAGATATCTCACTGGGTTACAAAATAGCTGATGAAATTCAATATTAAGTGTGGCATAATGCATGGTAGAAAAAGTAATCCTTACTATGCATACAAAATGATGGGGTCTAAATTAGCTGTTACCACTCAAGAAAGATCTTGGAGTCAGGTTGGATAGTTCTCTGAAAACATTGACTCAATGTGCATCAACAATTAAAGCTTACAATGTTAGGAACCATTAGGAAAAGGATAGATAATAAAAGAGAAAATATCATAATGGCAATATATAAAATCATGATACAACCACACCTTGATTATTGCATGTAGTTCTGGACAGCCCATCTCAAAAAAGATCCATTAGAATTGGAAAAACGTACAGAGAAGAACAACAATGATCAGGCATATGGGACAGGTCCCTGTGAGAAGAGATTAAAAAGACTGAGCCTGTTCAGCATGGAAAAAAGATAACTAAGGAGGAGATATGATAGAGGCCTATAAAATCATGAATGGTGTGGAGAAAGTAATTAAGGATGTGTTGTTTATCCCTTTCACATAACACAAGAACTATGGGTCACTCAATGAACTTAATAGGCAGCAGATTTAAAACAAACAAAAGAACATTCTTCACACAACACACAATTGATCTGTGGAACTCATTTCCATGGGATGTTGTGAAGGCCAAAAGAACAATTGGGTTAAAAAAAAACTCAAAGATAGGTTCTTCAATGACTATTAGCCAAGATGGTCTGGGATGCAACCCCTTGTTCAGGGTGTCCCTAAATCTCCAACTGTGGGAATCTGGGACTGGGAGAGATGAGATGGATCACTTGAAATTGCCTTGTTTTATTCATTCCCTCTGAAGCATTTGGTACTGGCCACTGTCAGAAGACAGGATACTACCTGGACCATTGTTCTTACCCATTATGGACAGTCTTATCTTCTTAAGTCATGTTTTTAAACAGAGTATGCATAGCCCAATAGGAGACATGATTAAATGGGGTTGAAGGAGGGAAGGATAATCTGCTTTGTATATTTCAGCACAGATTTGCAGGCTACCCTTTTCTTGGATTAATGAAATCTGACATAAGAATTTTACTTGAGCTAAATTCTGCATGAAGATTAACTGTATGAAATGCAAGGAAGGAAGGTGGTGCAGTATCTGTACTCGAGATTTGGGCTAGGACAGCACAGTCCTTAAGCACTGAAGAATCTGTAATCTAGTCTGTCTGCAATGCTGTAAAATTAGAGATTCAAGGAATCTAAGCCTGGCCTCTGAGGGGTTTGATACAACAGTAAGTCAGCAAGTGACCAAGGGCCAATTTCAGCTGGGGGGGGTGGGGGGAATGGCTGTAACTGCTTGTACAGTGGTGGCCTGAGAAGCTTGTCAGCTGAACCTTCCCACTCAAAATTTGAAGAAAGTCAGATTCACACTTCCAGTTTTTTTCCCATCTTTAACTTTAACTTGTGTCTTAACTGCTCCATGGGCTATGAATTAGAGTTCTGGATAAACTGCAAAAGATGTGACAACCCTGCTCTCAGATTTTCTTCTGTTCACTAAAGATCAAGGAATAAGACTTTCCCCCAGAATTTAATTGTTTGTGTAATGTTGGCAGATTCCCCATGGTTGGTTTGTCTGTGAGGAATGAACCTGCGATGAGCCTGTACTCCATGAGGAAGAAGATCAGGAGCGAGACTCTCATCCATGCTTTGGCCCCTTTATGCCCAGTAAAAGGGATGAGAGAGGACAGAGTAAAGGAGCTCAAAAAAGCCTCGGATCTGACGAAAGGAGGGTTCCCCTGGCACAGGCACTGTTGAAAACAGCTGTAAGGCCTGGTATAGAAAGTGTACTGGGATGGGAGTGTCAGGAGAGCCTTGTCCCCTGCATGTTGAGGGTGGGACCACAACCCACACAACTGCAGAGATTCTGGTGTGGCTTGTAGGCAGCTAGGGACAGACTGCCATAATTTAGGCCCTCAGGGTTGTCTTAATTATCCTGAGGATATTGCAGAAGCCCTGCTTTGAGAAGGCACAAAGTTTGGTTTAAAACCCTCCAGCCTCTCCCTGGGCTGTTCATCCCTGGTCCCTTAGCTTGAAGGCAGTAGCTGACTAGACTCATGATCCAGCTCAGTGGTGGGCAGCCTGTGGGTCACACGCGGTGTGTCAGGGTAATCCGCTGGCAGGCCGCCAGTTTGTTTACATTTGCATCGCTGCCTGCAGCTACCAGTGGCTACGGTTCGCTGTCCCTGGCCAATGGATGCTGCGGGAAGTGATGCGGGCCACAGTTTGCCCATCACTGGGTCCAGCCACTACTAGACAAGGCCAAAGGCCCACAATGGTTAACATGGGAGACATTTAGCTCTCTATTAAGGCTTCCATATTCAAAATCTAATGTTTGTTTAGAACAACTAGTGCAAGTTCCAACTTCGTTTAAATTATTTCTGTTTTTTAACACACAGGTTACTTTACAAGCCTTATCAGGACGACAGGCACTTCCAAATCAGATGGAGCACTCATAAGGGACTCCCAGCACAGCAGTTATTTTAATTTAATCCCTCTCTTGAAGATAATTAAAATAACTGCTGGCTAGGAAGTTGAATCTGATTTTGAAACTTTCAAAGAACAGAGCTCAAGGCTAAGCCATTGAGCCTAAGAAAAAGGGAAGCTTTTTTTCCTTATCAGTTTGGGGTTATGTTCAAGAGAAACAGCTTTGGAATTTGCCTTTCCTAGAATATCAGGGATGGAAGGTCATCTAGTCCAACCCCCTGCTCAAAGGGAGACCAATCCCTAGATAGATTTTTGCCCTAGATCCCTAAATGGCCCCCTCAAGGATTGAACTCCCAAACCTGGGTTTAGTAGGCCCATGCTCAAACCACTGAGCTATCCCTTCCTTTGTTCTTTGTCAGGCAATAGATTCATAATGTCAAAAGTTTAAAAATAATATATTTGATCTGAGCTTTTTGAGGGGAAGGGGAAAGATGGGGACAAGTGAGGCCTCACCTGAGCTATAACAAATCTTGTTGCATGCAGTGGGGCTGTCTTGAGTTCTGCACCAGGACACGGAAGGGCTGGTGGAAAGTAACTGGAGGTATTGACAGTGGTAGGAGTGGGTGGGGAAGATAGGCAGAGGTGAAAGAGTGACTGCTGAAAATGCATTAAATACTTAATAATATTTTCCCATATAGCAGTTACTGTAGCTGCTACAATATGACCCAAATGACAGGGGCAGGTGGCCCCCAAACTGTGAATAGAACAGGGGCATGGGCAAAACTCTCTGCAAAGTTGTGGTGCACACCATGGAAAAGTTTGAGAGCAGCTGATGTATGCTAATGAGGGGGGGTGACAGTCAGTAAGTATCTGGAAGGAAATCTGTGTAAGTGAAAAAGTGATAGGGCCATAGGCACTGCTAGCAGAAGTGAAATCTGGGAAGTACAATTCAGGTGCAGTGTTTCTTCTCACTGCACTAGTCACTCTTCCTTCAGCTGCTTCACAGCAAACAGAGTGAAAAGGTGGATCAGGCGCGGAGGAGGGAAATGAACCAGAGATGACAAAACACACTTTTTTCCTAAGAGTGAAGCCAGGCTAGAAAACAGGTGGATTGGCCCAGATCCTCAAAGATATTGAGGCAACTAGCTCCTGTTGATATCAATGGGAGATGGGCACCTAAATATCATTCAGAACCTAGCACATTATCACTGCAAATTGCCATGTGCTTGCCCAAGATGCAGACCCAGCTGTTGTCAATGAGTATTGCAATGCTTGCTATCTAATTCAGTTGTTTCCCTATGTAACCTCTACTTGCTCAGAGTGGCACTTTGTCCCCCTCTAGTAGTGGCTAGGCCAGCTAGAGATCGACAAGCCTGCTATAGCCTTGGGTAAAAGACTTGTAATGCCAAACCACACAAGTGTGTCAGCAGCAGGGATCAAACCTGGGACAGCTGGAGCTTAATGCATGAGCCAGATCAGTGACTCTCAGCCTTTCTATACTACTGTACTCCTTTCAGGACTCTGATTTGTCTTGTATACCCCAAGTTTTACCTCATTTTAAAACTACTTGCTTACAAAATCAGAGATAAAAATACAAGTGTCACAGCACACTGTTACTGAAACATTGCTTACTTCATTTTACCATATAATGATCAAACAAATCAATTGGAATATAAATATTGTACATTTCAGTGTATACATTTCAGTGTATAGTATATAAAGCAGTATAAACAAGTCATTTTATGAAATTTTAGTTTGTACTGACTTTGCTAGTGCTATTTATGTAGTCTGTTGTAAAACTAGGGAAATATCTAGCTGAGTTGATGTACCCCCTGGAAGACCTCTGCATACGCCCAAAGGTATGTGTACCCTGGTTTGAGGGCCACTGAGCTAAAAGACATGTCTTTTTCTTAGCCCAGGCTGCAGCAGTAAATATGAAATAGTTTTAACTTATGGCAAAAAACAGTTCAATATTAAGATTAACTGATTCAACACTATCATAATAAAATATTTCAATGTTTCCAAATTGAATTTTTTGTAGAAATGTGTTTGGAACAGAGGTAGCCACTGGAATAGATTACCAAGGGTTGTGGTAGATTCCCCATAACTGGAACTCTAACTCAAGATTGGGTCTTTTTAAAACACACACTCTAGTTCAACCAAAATCGGCATATTGATGTTAAGCTGTAGAATTTCATCCAGTTGTTCCTGAGTTAAGTTATACTGAAGGTCAGACTATATTATCCTAATGGTCCCTCCTGACCTTAAAATCTATTAATCTATAAATTACATCTATAAATAAGATAGACATTAACCATGAAGAAGGAAAAGATTATATATGGTACAATACAAATCAACCAAGAGGCACAAAAATGAAAGTTAATGCCAGCAGCATCCTGAAATGAGAATTTCCCAGCTTTTGCTCAGTTACCGGGAAATATTAAAATTGATGTATTTAAATGTAATGGCTTTATGCCAGACAATGGATAACTTGCAGGGAAGATGTGGTCCTTAGTTAGTTGTGTTTTTTGTGTGTGTGTTTTTTTTTTTTTTTTTTTTTTTTTTAAGCAGCAGCATATTCTATCACAGGAAGAAAGAATAAATTCTGATTGCTTGGCTATATATTTTGTCAGTTCGGTAAATTGCGGCCATCTCTTTTACCCAAGATATGGAAATAACTCCTCCTGAGACTTTCTAGTTTTTGTGTACATAGTTATTTAGACATATATGAACGCACTTTGCCAGGTTAAATTTCTGTTTCACATAAACCTACACATTAAAAATCAGCAGAGAGTCCTGTGGCACCTTATAGACCAACAGACGTATTGGAGCATGAGCTTTTGTGGGTCCTACTTCATCAGATGCAACTATGTCTGTTGGTCTATAAGGTGCCACAGGACTCTTTGGTGCTTTTACAGATCCAGACTAACATGGCTACCCCTCTGATTCTTGACACATTAAAAATGAAATTCCATTCTATTTCCTTATGCACACATGCCTTCAATAGTACACTGGGATCACACGCACTGGAAACTCATACTCAGCTTACATACATGTACATCCTTTGTGTCAAAGGAACTTTGTAGATTAACTATCCAAAAATACCACCCATGGAAAGTACATTTTTAAGTCTTTATATAAGTTAGACAAACTGAAATAGTTTTGCATTGCACCGCATAAAGCTATGTTTAAATCTAAAGACTATCCCTCTGGCCAAATTTCCAGTCTCTATCATCTCCTGAGGAGGCTTTAAAAGTGTTTAAAAAAAAAAGTTGTAGAAAAAAATCTTAATGATAAAACTCGCTTTTTTTGTTCTCAAACCCTGGCAAAACTACTTTTGCTGGGATTTCTCAAATCTTCTCCATACTGGACTGAAAACAAACTTGCCAAATCTCCTTCCTTCTGAAAGATTAAAGTTATACACCTCTGGAAATGAGCCGTTAGAATCAGTCCTATAATACTCTGAGCTTCCTTTGTTGTTCCTGGTGTTCCATATTTTAGGTCAGTGTTTTGCCATGCCTTTGGCAGGTTGAGCAACATAGACATTGTGGCTGAGATAGTCAATGCTGCAACAGAGATTTGCATGCTCATATCCCATCACGCTGAATGGCAAATAACCGTTTGAATCACCTAGAACAGCTTGGAAAACCTTGATCGCGTTATCAAAATGAAAATCCTGTCCAGTTTTCACTTCTGAGTACTATGACTCTCTGCGTTTCTGGAGAGTGTGCCATTTGGAGTTCTTGTTGCACTTTACAAACCTTGTGTGACTATTTGTGGGATCTATGCACAACGTTTGAGTTCTGGTATCATTGAATACCTCAGTGGATGGCAAGTCAGCCATATGCTCTTATGGCTGGTGTCATGTCCCTCCCAGACCAGAGGCAGTGGAGAGACATTAACATGAATGGTTTCCTTAGGATAATGGAGCGGCTGAAGTCTAGGGAAACTAGTTTGACCAAGTTTGTTTCTCAGGAGGGGGTTTGGAACAGGGTCATTTCCCCAAAAAGGGGGAAACAAAGAAACTAGGTGTTAGTAATAGGACTTAAAAACTGAGAGGGCCTCACAGAGGAAGAAACAAAATCTGGGTAGGGAAGAGGAACAAACCGTCGTGGTCTGGTAACAAAGGTGTCCTTTTTGACTATGGAAGCAGCCAAGGAAGAAGGAAGTGGGCTGCAGAAGTGATAGAGAGAAACCATGATTTGGGGGAAACACCATGTACAGGAGGGGGATCCTGGACACCCTAGAGAACTAACCTAATCCCAAGAATGCTCAAGCATGGTGAGGAAATTGAGGCAGGGAATGGTGTACAGGTGTTTTAGTGTTTTGTCTAGATCTGTATATCCCTTCTGTGATATACACAATTAAGAGTTTGTTTTAGCATCCCTGCTACAAAGGGGACGTGTTATGTGCTTCAACTATCATGTGTCCTTGAAGGTGTAAATAGTACACCAGAGTGCCCACAGGCTTGGAGTTCTGGAAGGGAGAGTCTGGGGGAGGTCACACTAATCATAGGGCCGAGGCTCTCAGCTGGACTGCAGGCTCTCAGATCTCAGGTGGTGACAAACTATGCACCCTGACAGTGTACATAAAACCAGAGGTGACTTCAGTGGGAGTTCGTGGGTTCCATTGTACACACAGACATCCTCAAGGATGAAAATACACCTTTAGGGTGGGCGAAGGGACTCCACAGCCCAAGCCCTTGTTATGGTGGAGCTTTTTGCTGCGTGATGTCAGAGTTGCGCACTGCCATGGAGGCCCAAAGGGCAAAGTATGCCAGAGGGAGCACCAGGGAAGGAGGCGACTCCCACACGTCTTGGTATTCAAGCAGTAGAGACCTGGGAGCAGGGCCTCTCCTGGCTCTGAGCAGGTGGGTCTGGATGCTGAGTGCTGCTGCCTCCCCCCTTGTGTGCCAGACAGAGTCTCTCCCACGGCTGTGAGTAACTGGGACTGGTTCAGTATAATCCACCCACTGAATTGGGAAGTACATCGATTTGGGATTAGTTTTTTGAAATGTCAGTATTTCCCACAGGATAAAAATTTCATTTTCTGACCTGTACTCGAACCCCCTTCTGGTGACTCACCTGTGAGAAGCAATAGATGAGGCAGGTTAAGATAAAAAATAACCCTGGTCAGTTAACAGACTCATTGAGGGACAGACACTTCTATGCCCTCATCATTGTGGTACCTGAGCACCCCAGTCTTCAGTAGATTCTACCCTCACAATACTCTTGTGAGGGAGACAAGTACTATCTCCACATTATAGATGGGGAAGAGGGATAGATTTTTTGATGAATGGGTAAGTGATGTGATTTGCTCAAGGTCACTCAAGGAGTATGTGGTTGAGCCAAGTGCCTAATTCAGAGGTGCTGTCCAGTGTCCAATCTACGAGAATGTCCTTCATACCCGTAGAAGTGGGAATCTTTCCACTGAGTGTATGAAAGTTGTCTTGGGCCCCTTCAGTTCTGGGGGAAGGATGGTACGGTAGTTAGAGCACTAGCCTAGGGCATGGAAAATCAGCATTTAATTCTCTGGTCCACCACAGCCTTCCTGTGTGAGCTGGGGCACCGTATGTCCCAACACAGGACTGTATAAGGCACCTTGTGATAGGCACCTTGTGCCTCTTGTTATTGTTACCCTCCTCCTTCCCAGTCCCAATGTACTCACCCCTTTTTGTCTGTTTATGACTCCTCCTAGGGTCACACTGAATCGATATTATAGACATTTCACAGCAGGGAGCCGTTGTGAGGCACCTAGCACATTTTTGGGCATTCCAAAAGTAATAAATAATAATTGAATTGCCCAAGGTAACAGAGCAGAAATGGAGCCAAGACTTCTTGTCTCTTGCTCCTGTGCTTTAATCACAAACCGTCCTTCGCTCTCTGAAATCATTCATGACACTGCATAGTGTAGATACCTGTTAAATGAAATCTTGTTCCTATTGGGCCATATATTATCTAACATATATAATATCTGTCAAAAGACAAAAAGAGGCAGGTGGGAAGAATTCAAGTTCTTTAGGTATTTATTTGTGTAATTTACAGGGGATAATTCAATTAAAAATAGGAATATGTAATTCCTCTAATCACTAAATATATTTACATAATCCCTTTTTCTCACTGTGATTATAGGATTTGTGAAGCAAAACTTGCTTTGAAGCTACATGTTATTTATCTTTCCATTTGATATTCTATTTCACAGCACAGATTTCTTTCCCTCGATTTGCTCTTGCATATACAGCCAGTGCTTTTTCCTAAATAATACTGTTCAAAGCTGCAATGCACTCTAGGGATTTAGCCTCACTTTATGCACTAGAGTCTTAAGCATTATGCAAAATAATTTGCTACTTGTGATGAATATCCCAGCACAATCCTAAAATAAATTGTCATTTTCTAAGAACTACCTTGGTTTATAGGAATGCTGGCACAGGAAGGAAGCACAACATAATGTTTTGTTCCCCACCCCAACCTCAAACTAGGCAAACCATTTGAGACTAGGAACAAATTTCTAACTAGAAGGGTAGTTAAACTCTGGAATAGGCTGGTCATGGAATCCCCATCTTTAGAGGTTTTTAAGAACAGGTTGAACAAATACCTGTCAGAGATGTTCTAGGTTTACTTGGTCTTGCCTCAGTGCAGGGGTCTGGACTCAAAGACTTCTCAAGGTCCCTTTCAGTCCTACCTTTCTATGATTTGAAGCATAAGGGTTCATATTCCTTGTCATTTCCTAGTCTCTACTATTGTAACTAACAGTTATTACTATCCAAATCAATATAAGATCCTAGTTTGTATCCCATTAAGCCCTTGGCGATGATAATATCTGGTAGCAGTGAGTTCCACAGATTAGTCATAGGGATATGTATAATAAGGTATTTCCTAGTATCATTTTTTAAATTTGCATCCTCTAACTAGTGCATCATGTCACTTTGTTTTGGGAGAGGGCAATAATCCTTGATTTCCACCCTCCATCTGGTCTCATTCATGCTCTCAGATTAGATTCATACTAGAGAATAGTCAGAATGTTGAAAGCCACAGTAACCTTTGCAGGAGAAATGAATGCTCTTTTCAAATGCCTTGAAGAAGACATTTTCAGAGGTTATCTTGCCTGTGAAAATATCTGCTGGCAGGCAGGTAACATACAGGCAGATGAACACATAGATGAGTACACAGGCAGCAGGATTGTTGGAGAGAAGTCAATTAGCCAGGGAGCGATACCCACACATAGATGAGGATTCAAGGGATGACACATAACACAACAGCCTCACTGCAAGATGGAGGAACTTGGGAAATTAGGCTACTTTGTGGGGAGAACCATAGTGCTGCCAAAGGAATACAAATTGGTTTGCATTTACACTAAGGCTGCTTTACACCATTCTGGCAGTGTGATGGCCCTTAAAGTGGGTGTATATTACATTGACACTCACTTTAAGGTCACTTTACATGCTAGAGCTTTAATGTAACTGATAATCTGGCTCACAGAGGAAAGAAATGCACATGGGGGATGGCTCAGAGGTGGTCCCTGATACCCCTTTCAGAAGATGCCTCATCAGGACACAAAAGCTCCCCAGAAACCTTTAAAGCTTCCTGAACTGTCCGTTTCTCTTACAGAAGCTTCTGACATTTTTGTCCAGTGTAGATAGATTGACTGTGGTGTGATAGACCCAGACCAGTTAGGAACAGCAGAGTAGTTGAAGGGAGATATACCGGCCACTGGATAAGCAGTTTTCCGTTCCCTGAATGACCAGAGCAGGGGCTGCTCCAGGCTAATGAGAACACCAGACTCCAATTAACCTGCTAAGAATCAGGTGAGGCTGTTAAGCATCTAACTCTAATTAAGCCCCCTCTGATGCTATAAAAGGGCTCACTCCAGTCAGATTAAAGAGAGCCAGGGGAAAGGAAGTGCAAGCAAGCAAGCAAGCGAGGGAGGGAAGAACTGAGAGCAAGAGATGTGCAGGAAGCTGAGAGTGAGAGAGTGTACTGTTGGAGGACTGAGGAGTACAAGTGTTATCAGACATCAGGAGGAAGGTCCAGTGGTGAGGATAAAGAAGGTGTTGGGAGGAAGCCATGAGGCAGTAGCCCAGGGAGTTGTAGCTGTTGTGCAACTGTCCCAGGAGGCACTCTAGACAGCTGCAGTCCTCAGGGCCCTGGGGCTGGAACCCGGTGTAGAAGGCGGGCCCGGGTTCCCCCCAAACCTCCCAACTCCTGATCAAACACAGGAGGAATTGACCTGGACTGTGGCTTCTACCAAAGGGGAAGGTCTTTGGGCTGTTTCCTGACCCACAGTGTGAATCTGTGAAGTGAGCAAATCCACCAGTAAGCTCAGGGCCCATCAAGGTAGAGGAGGAACTTTGTCACAGTGGCTAGAATATGGGTGGGTGCAATGGAACTTTTCCCGGGTATGTGGACCCTATTCTGCAGGAAATTACCAGGCTATCACTCCCCTCTAACATATGGTGCCATGTCAGTTTGTAATATGCAGAGTTATCGTATTACATGGTTAGTTATGACTTGTAAAATTGATACCAATTTTATTACGTGAAGCTGAGTTAGTTCCAGAGTTCAGATGTTATTAATCACAATAGAAGAGACTCTAACAGCAGGCTTAGGGTGGGTGGAGGAGAATTCAGACTGAGATTTGTACTATTTGTAGGTTTAAAATGACTAAAGATATCAACTTATGGAGCAGGACTCCTCACAAAGGAACACATACTGATCTCAGTTATGCTGGTGTAAAACTAGTGTTACTCCACTGGCACGCATCTAGTTAGATGAGTATAAGCAAAACCAAAGTCAGTCCCAGACCCAAAGCTGGTGTGAGAAAACTGGGAGCATGCCAAAAACAAGCTATTCCAAGTATTAGGGGTGCTGTGAAATTTTGGCTATAGGCAGAGTGATATTTGATGTTTTCCTCAGAGCCTCAGCTCCTGGGTTCATATGATTAAGTGAGAATCTGTTTTCTTTCCCAAAACAAAACAAAAAACTTTGTAGCTTTCAAGGTTACAGAGAAAAGCTTGAAAATGTGATCCCAGTGCATCCTAAAGGCTCAAACTAGAAGACAAATACAATGGCCCTAAAAATTATTGTTTTTGTTTTTTAAAAAAAAAAACAACCCCTCATGATTGTTAAGCCAGTCTCTTGGTTTTTTGAGGCCTGACTCATGATTTTAGAGTGCTTTGATTTGGCAATACTATATAGAGATGGAAGTGACTGCTTCAGGAAGGAGGTTTCTAACCACATAATTATATTATCTCTGCCTTGGCTATGTTCCCCAAATCTGAAAGGATCCCAGACCTAAATATAGTGAGAATAATAGTTTTATGTTCCTGCTGTACCACATTAGATGAATTAGTTTCCTGAAGCCTTGAGTTCAACTGCACTAAATGCTATTGAGGTAGGGCAGAATTTTGCTTTTACAGCCCACATGTCATGTCAGAAGAACAGAATACTTGTGCCAGGAGCCACCAAGCAGATCTGAGAGCAACATTTTGCCCTAGATGCATCTCTGAACATTTACAGATTTTTCATTCTAATTTTAGCTTTCATAATTGTTGCTAGAAGGATTGCCCTGAGCAACGGAGTCATCTTGCTATGATGGAACAATATGCCTGGTATTATTCAGTGACTTTACTGAGAGAAAAAAGAATGAGGAATACTTGTGGCACCTTGGAGACTAACAAATTTATTTGGGCATAAGCTTTCATGGGCTAAAACCCACTTCATCAGAGGCATGCCATGGAAAATATAGCAGGAAGATATACAATATATACACAGAACGTGAAAAAATGGGTGTTACCATACCAGCTATAACGAGACTAATCAATCAAGGTGGGCTATTATCAGAAGGAGGAAAAAAAAACTTTTGTAGTGATGAGAGAGAGTTCTGATTATTGGGCTCAACAGCTTCTGGATGCATGATGTGCTCCTGAGCCGGTGGGAAGAAAAAGTAAGTTTTGGGGTATATACTTAAGACCCATAATTCTTCTCTGATCTAGGTATCTTTCTGCTGATGAGACCTCTCTGACCATAGAACAGGCTTTCTGCAGCCTTTTTTATATGTTTAATTAGGAGAATTAACTGTTTATTAGTTTGTGAGGTCCTTAGACACAGATCCTTGCCTACTTATCAGAACATCTCACCTGGGCTAGTTCATTGCCATAACTCAGACTGTGTTGTGGAGAATGGTGAGGTTAAAAGAAGAAGGGAATGGGATAGAAAAGGTCAGTGCCCAGACTGCCCAGAATGCACAAAGGTAACATTCGAATACAGGAGGGGAAAAGTATAGCTGTTTAAGCTGGAATCCGGGAAGTCACTTCTAATTCTAGCTCCGGCTGTAGTGCCAAGAGGCCCCAGCTGAGGTTTTGGTCCCACTGTGCTAGGCACTGTACCTATCCATGTGTGCCTGCAAATGGGTCGGATTGTGCTTGTGGACATGGCATCAGCATTCATAGCCTATTGGCAGAATTGTGTGGGGCACCTGGAGGTGCATGTTGCTACTTGTGGTTCTGGAAGATGCAGACAGGAAGAAACAAGCACAACTGGTCTCCAGTCAGGCCTGCTACTGGCTGCTGATGAAGGATCAGGGCTGCCCAGCAGGAGGAGGGAGGGAAGTGGGGCAATTTGCCCTGGGACCTGCAGGGGCCCCACCAGCCCTGGCCTCGTGGCTGTCTGGGTCTTCAGCTGGCATTTCGGTGGCGGGGGGGCCTTCAGTGCTGCCAAAGACCTGGGCCTCCGCCGGGTGAGTACAAGCGCCACAGATGGTTGTGTGGGAAGGGAGCCTTGGGATTTGCAAGGAGTACCCAAGAATAAGTAGCCATGCTGCAACCATTTGCTGTGAGCTGGGCAAGAGAGAGGCAGAAGAAGGGAGGAATACTAGGAACACCAGTGGAATCAGCTAGGCGGTGGCATGCACCCACCTTTTGCTTGCACTTGGGGGCATGCAGCAGCAGTTAACATGGGTTAATGGACTGCAGGATTCGCTAGTGTGGCAGATAGGGGTCTGGCCTCACATCTTAGCACAGGGAGCTGAGGTAACGTATACTTATGGCAAGCTGGTCTGCCGTATCAAAAGCCTGCACAGAGCCAGGGCAGGGATTCAGCAGTCAGAGCATACAATTTAAGAGCACAGTAGCAGGCCCTGATTATTCTGACATCCCTTCCCATGTCTGACTAGCTATAGCAGACTCTTAAAAACACCTTCTTATCAATAGGGCTGAGTGAACATGGCTGTTTTGTTTATGGGAGTTGGCACTGAACCATCCCCATCAGGTTTAGCTTGAGAGTTTGCATTAATCTCCAACCAGGAAGCCCATTAGCCATCTCTTCCTCCCACAGGTGCCATTTCTTTACCTCTCATCCACTACAAGTGATAATATCTTCCAACTAGCTCCTCCCCTGGAAAATCATCTACGGCCAGGAGATAGTGTCCAGGAGCTTATAGAGGGCATTGCAGTGGCTCTCAAGAAAGGGAGATATATCGGCTTCCTAGCTGAGCCCACTTCCACCAAACTTCAGCTAGCATGGGCTGAAATTTGCAAACGTCTCAGAGTTCAAACACAAAGCTCAATTTTAGCAGCTTTGATGTGAATGTATTTCATGCTGCTCTAGTGTAACCCCTTCGGGGTTTAGAGAGCATGGCCTCTTTAAATCTTTTTCCCAGGGCAGAGGAGGAGAGTAAGAAAAAAGGAGGGAAACGCCAGGGGGTGGCACTGGAGCTCTAGAGAGGGAGAGAGGCAATCAGCAGGCCCTGGAAAAGTGAATCAGGGAGAACCTGCCTGACGCCTGGGAAGGACAGTGCAGCTGATCGGGGACAGCCCAGGACAGGACACAGGAGGAGCACTGTGTCAGGGAGGAATTGCCCAAGAAGGACAGACTGGAGCTGGACCCAGTATCACTGCTGCCCAGAGCTGCATGGGGCTGTGAGTACTGGGGCCTGTGACTCTGCACTGGGAACAAGAAGGGAGGTTATAGCTAGTTAAGTGGGGAGGTGGTCACTCTGTGTGGTTTTGCAGAGAGTGGCAGAAGATGGCACCGGAGGGGTTTGCTGGGGAGAGTTCACTGGCACCAAAGATGACCAGGAGCCCCCAAGACTCACCACTGGACTGGAGCTTTGCTCAGGACTCCTGAACTCTGTGTGCAGACACCTTGCTCAGTGTCTGTCCTTCCAGACTGTGCTACCACTGGGCCTCGGCTTGGATGCAACCCTGTTTTACTGCTCCCCCTATATTTCCCCTTGTTGTTCTCCTCTCATCCTCAGTAAATAAGTATCTCCCTTTGTTATATCCATTGTACTTTTCCTGTTTGTGTGTTCACTCTGGGGGGTTTGGAACTGGTGCCCCGGGGTGATTTCTCCTGCTGCATTCCTGCGTATTCCTTCTCTTGGCCAGAGCTGCCTGCAGAGCAGACTCCATCTTGGCCATGAGGGCACTAAATAACAGGTTTCAGAGTAGTAGCCGTGTTAGTCTGTATCCGCAAAAAGAACAGGAGTACTTGTGCACCTTAGAGACGAACACATTTATTTGAGCATGAGCTTTCGTGAGCTACAGCTCACTTCTTCGGATGCTGCATCCGAAGAAGTGGGCTGTAGCCCACGAAAGCTTATGCTCAAATAAATTTGTTAGTCTCTAAGGTGCCACAAGTACTCCTGTTCTTTTTGCGGATACAAAGTTACACTAGTAATGAAGATCAGAGCAAACCCAGCTGCCTGGGCTGATAAACCAAACTGGTCTGGATGTCTGTTTTCTGTAACTTTTCTGAAGCTTTCCCTGTCTTGTTATTTGACGTGCAGTTGTGTCTTTTTGTTAGAAACTTGGCCTGCACAGAGGAACTGCACCTCTCTTTAGACATCCATGCTGACTTATTGAAGATCAGTTTTCAGAAAGCCCTTGTTACCCACCTGAAATATATTCCACACTTTGCCAGTTTCTCTGTAAAAGATGCTGAAACCCTGATTTATGCATTCATAACACTAAGCTGAGATGATTATACCTGGCCTCCCTTCTTCCTTTATTAATCAGGAACAGATTGTCCAAACTGTGCAGCTGTTGGGCTGCTGATCTGGATTCCACCCAAGCAACATAGTACTTTTAATCATATACTTTTACGCTGTGGTCTTTTTCTCCATCAATTGCTTGTACCTTTTTTTCAGCTGTCTTTTGAATGCAGCTCAAACAGCAGCTTTTCTCTGGCATACACTAATAGTTCATGTTTGAGCATTCATAGAGTTATGTCTTCTGTTCATATCCCACAGCTTTGACATTTTCTTCCACTGAGCTTCCATTACATCCCTTTGTCTCTTCTGTATATGTGCCTCATTTCATTAAATAATGAGGCACATTATCATTTCTGCTGGGAAAGGACAGATTTGCCTCTTATGGAGGATTTTTAACAATTGTTCATGGCTTCTTCCTAGACTGTTGCATTGTACTTTTTAAATTCCATATGAAGATATTTAATTTCAATATAATAGTTGATCAAATAAAACAGCTTTTAATAGTGAACATTAATGTAAGGCTCTCAAAACTCCAGCAGGGAAAATGTTCTTCTAGTGGTTAGTGTCAGGAGGTGGGATTCCTGGGTTCTGTTACTGCCTCTGTGGGTGATTTGCTGTGTCACCTTTGATAGCTCATGTAAATAAGAGTAGCTCCATTGAAGGCGGTGGAGCTATGTCATTTGCAACAGCTGAGGATCATGCCCTTAGTACTCAGGTCTACCCATCTCTGACAAGAGGTACAGAGGTGCGTGAGCCCTACGTGAAGTTTACAAATGGCTTGTCCACTGGATTTTGATTCAGTAAATTGTTTCTTCCTCATGGGATCTGGTGCATTCTGCTTTGGCAGTGCCACTATGGGGCGAATCCACCCTTCAGAGTCTTTTGGGGGCTGTCAAACATGGATTGTTGCCTTTCAAACATGTACAGTCCCCTGCATCACTGCAGCAGGTGTGAGGTAACCACTGCTGCCTGTTGGCCCTACAGAGCAGAGATGAGCCCCAAAAGTTAGGGGAGTTTCCCTAGATTTACAGCAAGGCAGCTGAGAGCTGGATTTGCCTCATACTGCTATAGATTAATTAGAACAGCAATTCCAGTGTAAATATTATTGCCTCCCTTCACTTTTTAGAACAACTATCTCATTTTCAGATTCAGTTATCTCAGCTGGAATCTCTGATTTCTCTTGTCACCACAGTACTGATTTCTAGAAGACGCTAATGCTAATAGGACTTAGGCAGCTAAATTGATAGAGCACCACACTGCGACTCAGAGGACCTGGGTTTTATGCCACTAGCCTGCTCAGTGAGCTTGGTCAAGTCATTCACTGCTCTGTGCTTCTGTTTTCCCATGTGTAAAATTGACCTCCTTTGTAAAGTGCATTGAGACCTCTGATGAAAAGTGCTATGTTACTGGTATTGTTAGAAATCCCAGAACACCTATTTGAAAATGTGGGAGTAACTTTGAATTAGCTGTGCCTTGTCCTCATAGTTGAGGAAGCTCATGGAGGCACGTGCCTGTAATAGTCCACCACAGACTACTCTTTCTTCATGCAGATAGATTACATCAGTGGCAGCTGTAACCTGATCTATAGATTATGTATGAATTGTATTGATTACAGAAGAATTTCCAGTCATCAGGCCCAGTATTATTAAAATTATGTCGTTGGGAACCCCGATTTGTAGAGTTGCAACATTCACACTGTAGGAATTTTTCTTTATTTCCAAAGAGTTGATTAATACATTTAGCAAAGTCACAGACACTCTAATTCAGTAAGGTACACAGATTGATTACAGAATGTACATCTGCACATCCATACTCACACCATCCCTTGCAGAACAACCTGAAATGTTAGCCATTGGCTGGCACAAATCTGGTTTTAGCTTATGGCAGTGTTGCTATGGTCAAACTTCCCCTTCACACTCTATTTCCAGTTCCAAACTCAGGGGTGACTGTTAGATTGTTTATCTGTGCCAAAATCCATAGGCCTCAAGCTTCAAGCTAACTGCTGAAGCCAGTGTCTGACAGGACACAGGCCTGTAGGTTCCACCATGTAATAAGCCTCTGTCCCAAGCCTGGACCTTAGCGTCCAAAATCTGGGTGCTTAGCATGAAACTCCCCCAAGCTTATTACCAGCTTGGATCTGATCTCGCTGCCACCAATCAGGATTCGGAGTACCTGATCAACTCTCCCGGGTCTCCCCAACCCTTTCCCTGGGGGGCCCCCCAAGACCCAGAAGCTCTGAGTCTACCAGCAAGGGAAATACTCCACTTCCCTTCCCCCTCCCCTTGTCTCCTTCTATTATTTCATCCCCAGCTCCCCCCTGGTTCCTGTAGGGCAATCTATTAACTCCTTGAATGCAGTAGACACGGAGAGGTGTCTATACTATTACCTCCCGCGAGCTATGCATTCAAAACTCTAGTCAGCTAACACAAAGGTATTTCCCCTCCCTTTCGATCCGTAGCCTTAACCAGAAAAACCTGCAAGCAGGTTTAAAGATAAACTTTATATAAAAGAAAGAAAAAGACATGAAGAATAATATAAACTGCTGTCATTAAGATGACATAATACGGGCTATGCTTTATAAAAAAAATGGAATTAAACAGTGCTGATTAAAAAGATATCCAGTCTTTAACCCATGTCATCAGGCAACGATACACACATGTAATACAAAATACAATAAAACCTATTGCTTTTCCTTTGTGTACTCACACTCTTGTACAGAAGGGTAGAAAGAAGCTCTTTGGAGATAGAAGAAAACCTTCCTTCTTCATTAGCCGAGGGAAAAAACAGAGAGAGCAAAGCCAAAACCACCCAGAAGTTCCCTCCCTCACTTTGAAAAATCCAGTTTCCTGATTGGTCCTCTGGTCAGGTGTTTGGTTCCCGTTGTTAACCCTTTACAGGTAAAAGAAACATTAACCCTTAGCTATCTATTTATGACAGTTGCATTGCTGCTGAATATAATAAAGGCAGAATATAATAAAGGCGAGGCAGTGAATATAATAAAGGCAAGCCAGCCCTAGGGGCTACACATCTCTTGCTTTCCCTTCAGAAATGCTGCAACTTTATTAGAAAAAAGAGGGAAATCGTTATGGGCTACACAGGTACCTTGCAACCTATCCTGCATACGGGATAGTGCATAGCCATGCTGCCCCAGGAGCAGATCAGGGACTGAATTCTGACTAAAGTAACAATTTGCTCAAAGCTTTCCCTGCACAGCCTGGCACATTGGGGGTTCCACCCACTCCATGCCTAGCTGCACAGGAGAGGAATAGCAGCTGCTCACTTCCCATAGTGTTACCTGAGACACAGAGAATCCAGGCAGGTGAATAAACAGGTGCCTCAGACCTCATAGGCATGTAGACTGACTCCTGAGTAAGCTCTGTAAGCATACTTACATAGAATACCAAGCCCTATATATCAAAGGAGCTTTATCATTTGCAGATGGGGAAACCAAGCCACAAAGAGGTGAAACAGCTTGTTTAAGGGCACATGATTAGTGACCAGAACTGGGAATAGAGCCCAACTCTTCTCAAGTCACATGCTAGCGTGCTAACTACTGGGCCACACTGCCTTCCACGTACAGTTGTATAGCCATATTGCCCTGCCATCTTAGAGCCTGCTCCACCACCAAGTGAAATCAATGGTAAATCTTCTCACTGACTTGAATGGAACAGAATCAGATCCTTAAAGCTTAGCTGAATTATAAGAGATACTTAGGTACTTTCAGGAGGGGTTTTATTGTGCTACCTTCCAAAGACATTTGTTTTACCAGCACAGCTGAAGAACTGGTGGGCTAGATATTTTCAATATAACTTTTAGCTTGTCACTGCTACGTCTTTTAAAAGAGCGGTGAGATGAAATTTTATCCTTTTCTCCTCTTGCCTCTTTTCTCTCAGATGCATACAATAAAAGTTGTAAAGCATATTTTCAATAGAGGCCATTAGATCTTTCCCCATATTCTTGGTGTGTATGGTTTTAACCATTAGTTTTGATTACCTGTTCTGGCATGATCAAGATTTCCTATCGTATTTCTTCTTCCTCTCTGGGGATATTTTTATGTCTGTTTCTAACATTGTCCCTTATTTTTCTTCTGTGAAAATGGAAGGCAAGGAATTAATGTAATATTTTAGCAATGTCTATTTCTTTGGTCAATAATATCTAACTTTTACAATCCCCCAGCCTGCAGTCGTCTTGAGTGACATTCTGCACCCAAGTACTTCCTTGTTATTTATTTTAACCACTTGTGCTAGTTTGCTTTTATTCTTTCTCTTTACTTTCCCTATTTTTTTAAAACAGTCTATCATCTCTCCTCTGTAACTGACATTTTATACCTAACGTCTCGGCCTTTCCTGGCTTACTTAGTGCAAGGTATTTTGTATTGCCACCCTTCTTTTACTTCTGGCATATTTACTGAACCTCCTTCCACCAGGTATACTTGAATTTAATTTTGAACACTTTCCAATTTCCCTCAGTTGTCCCTTCCCTTCATCTTTCAATTTTACCCAGGACTCTTCTAATTCTAATGAATTTCACTCTGCTGAAATCAAACACCTTTATCTTTTTTTCCTTTTACAGGCTTGCTTTCTCTCTCATTAGAAATGTAATTAGATTATCCCTCTGTTTCTCCTGCTTCATGCACTTCTATGCAGTCTTCAGAGATTACTCTGAAGGAACTTCATAAAACTCTTTTTTGTTTCTACTCTGCTGCTTATCAAGAAGTTTGTCAGTAATTTTTCTTCTTGCTCTCTCAAGGGTCCCTCCTTTTCCTCACTGATGCTCATTTTTTCACTAGCCATGTATCTACTTATTTGATCTGCTTCTTTCCTTTGCTTTGTTGACTTCTATTTAGATGCCTTCCATGGGAGTTTTTCCACTGGCTTCAACAGAACCAGCATCTGGTTTCAAATACCTTTCCTCCTGTGAGCTTGACCTCTCCATACTGGGAATTAAAGGTTGTAAGTGTATATCTATTGCCAGCAATAGAATTTGTCATAGGGCTCATAAGCAGGGTTTAAACCCATTCCTATTTTTTCATCTTCTGTTGAGAGGCATCTGGTTCTATCTTTGTAATCTCCACATGTCCCGCTGCCCCTCCTGAACCCAAACAGAAAGTCTTCCCTTTATCTCACAGTCTTCTCTCTTGTATGTAGTATACTTGTAGCCATGTCGACCCAGGATATTAGAGAGACAAGGTGAGTGAGGTAATATCTTTTATTGGACCAACACCTTTCGGTGAGAGAGACAAGCTTTTGAGCTTACCCCGGGCTCTTTTTCAGGTCTGGGAGAGGTACTCCCAGGATCCCTGCAAAATGCAAGGTGGAACAGATTGTTTAGCAAGTAGTTAGCATGTACTGCAAGGGATCATTAACACCTCTGTAGTCATAGGACAAAATGAGGAGGTCAGTGGGTTACAGGTTGTTGTAATAAGCCATAGATGCAGTGTCTCTGTTCAGTCCATGATTTTCAGTGTTTGTCAGAGTAATGAATTTAAGCTCCCAAGCTTGTCTTTTGAAAGTGTTGTGCAGGTTTCCTTTGAGGATGAGGACTGAGAGTGATCGTTTTGTGAAAAGTGTTCATCCATAGGTGAGAGGGTGTTTTTGTCTTATCATTTTCCTGTGTGAATGTATTCAAGAGCGTAGTGATTGTCTGGTTTCGCCCACCTAGTAGTTATTGGAGCATTAGACCACTGGGGGATGAGGTATAGCACATGTTGTGATAGGCATGTGTAGGACCCATGGATCTTGAAAGATGTGTTGTGCGGAGTGTTGATCATTGCAGCAGTGGAGAGATGTCTGCAGGTTTTGCACCTGTTGTTCTGGCATGATCTGGTGCTGCTTTGAGTTGGTGTGTCCTGAACACTCACATAATGCTGCCTCCCAAGGATCGCTGTCACTAACCCTGATATAGGAGGTGAATCCCCGTCACTAACCCTGATGTAGGAGGGAAGGGTGTGTTGGGAAGGGCCATAATACACAGTGCTGTGGAGATTCCAGGCAGTGTGGGGATGGGATCTTTTTCCAAGAAGAAGGATTGCTAGGAAGAGACGAGCTCCACCTAATGAAGAGAGGGAAGAGCATCTTCACAAGCAGGCTGGCTAACCTAGTGAGGAGGGCTTTAAACTAGGTTCGCTGGGGGAAGGAGACCAAAGCCCTGAGATAAGTGGGGAAGTGGGATACCAGGAGGAAGCACGAGCAGGAGAGCGCAAGAGGGGAGGACTCCTGCCTCATATTGAGAAAGCAGGACGATCAGCGAGTTATCTTAAGTGCCTATACACAAATGCCGAAAGCCTGGGAAACAAGCAGGGAGAACTGGAAGTCCTGGCACAGTCAAGGAATTATGATGTGATCCGAATAACAGAGACTTAGTGGGGTAACTTACATGACTAAGATTCTATGATACGGCAGCCATAGGACAACCTGGTGAGGCCTCTGTAACTTAGACAGGTCCTCCATACTTCAAATTCTGTACCATCCCTCTTAGAGCCACAGGGCTTGTCTTCACTATCAGGGAGATCAACGCTGCTGCAGTCGATGCAGTGAGTATCGATCCTAGTGAAGACCCACTAAATCAACAACAGAGCGCTCTCCGATCGACCCTGGTACTCCAGCTCCCCGAGAAGAGTAAAGTAAGTCAACCAGAGAGCATCTCCTGCTGATGCAGCACAATGAAGACACTGGGGGAGAAGCGTACTTTAGCTCGACTTACCCCAGTAGTGAAGACAAGCCCATGGTATGGAATCTCAATATTATGCTTTTACAAGGAGCATAGCTATCTGGGTCCCTTCCCAAATACATGGTCCAAATCCTGTACACCTCATTGTTAGTGAGAGTAATCCTTACTCACATGAGTACATGTTATAAGCAATGGGGGATTAGGGGTTTGTGGGGCCCTGGGCCAGAGCAAGTCAGGGCCCCTCCTCGCCCCTTCTGCCTGCATTCCCCCTGTGCTCCTGCCAGAGAAATGGGGTCAGAGTAAAGGGGCTTCCTCCACCAGCCTGGTGCTCCTGTCGGGGAGTGGGGTTGGGGCATAGGGAATTGTCCTGCTCCCTGGCAGCAGCACTAGGCGGGCAGAGTGGGGCAAGCCCTCGCTCCCTGGTGGCAGCACTGGGCGGGTGGAGTGGATTGAGTCATGGAGACGCCCATTTTTCTGGGGGCCCCCCACTGGCCTAGTGGCCAATCCACCACTGGCCATAAGAAGCACAGAGTCACAACTGGTGATTGGGTTGTGTGTACACCTGTACCACTGCATGCTCATTTCAAAATTAGATGGAATAAAATGAATGTTAGATGGATGCTACCTTGAATTTAATCCATGTTCATTTCTACGTATAAATTCCCCTCCTAGCCTTTAGCAAAGCAGCAGAGCTCCACCAGCCTTCTTCTATGGTTTGTTTGTCCTCATATCACAAAAACTGGTGCACTCCATGTCCAATACTGCACTTGTTTGGTACCTTGATGCTACTTTTTTTTGCCATTCTTCTTTGTGTTTCTTTCGCCATTACCATTTTCTCAAAGTATCAGGATTCTGGGCCAAATGCATTGCAATGTTTCCCAGGCTTGTTAATGGCTACACTGTCTCTAGGACTTGGCATAAGCATAAAGGAGTAAGAGGGAGTGAGAACTCCCCTTACTTTCCTGTAGGATTTGTCTGGTTCTTGAAGCCAGATGCCTAGGAGTAAGCAGGGCTTTGTCACCCACCTTCTCCCTCCTTGGGGCAGACAGGTGAGGAGCAGGAAGGGGCATAGAATGGGCGGATACTTGGCTTCAGTCATCTACTCATTAACAGGCATGAGTAGATGAGCCAGAGCAGGGATGCGGAGTAGTTGTTTACTACTGGCATATGCCTGCAGTAAATTACTGACCCCCCCAGAATCAAGGAGGAACCCATGTGACTCAGAGGGGCTTATCTCTAGGTTACAGTGCCTCCCGGGGTTACTTCTGAGTTGGTGCAGGCTACTCGCCTCCCTTGCTCAGAGCTGTGCCTATAGTCAGGCTCACTATGTAGCCCTTAGTATCTATGAGGTCTATTTTCCCTTCTGTGTGCTCTGACTCAGCTGCCACCTCTCAGTCTATCCTCCACCCTATACATGGCAGAGCAGCCTATTTTTGGTGTGGCCAGTCTCATCCTACTTCTCAAATCTTCTGGATATTATATAGCGGTATAACACCTTGACTCTCAAGATCAGCAGTCCCAGCTCTCAAGGACCTCAACACATCAGCACAACATATTCAAGTAATTTGCTCTAGATATTTTCATTCAGGAAATATTACATCTGGTCCTGCTAGCAAATCTCACACACTTATTCGTGTATAGGTTCCTAATCCTTCCGTCTCCCAGCACTTAATCCCACAGCGTCCCCTCCCCCAAAACAGAGGAAGAAAAGAGACCATAAAACAAAATATAAAGACAGCCGGTAACCTGTAACATTTTAAACCAAAAATCAGTACCATCTGTGGGATGGTTGAACTCAGTTTAATGTAACACACACACACACACATACATTACTTACACCCATCTATTTGAAAGATGTTAGGCTTTTGAAACAACCACTTTTTTCATTTGAACATTTTAATAACATTTAGTGATCAAAATCAAGTGGAAAAGATATACTTATTATAATAAATTAATACTAAAGAACTTCCTTGCAATCTCTTATGAATTTTGTAAAGCATTCTGTCTGTATGTGCTCTAATTAAGCAGGAAGTAACCTTCTTAGTTCAGCAAGAAGTAAATTTCTTCTTCTCTCAAATTGATCCCTTAATCAACTCTTTATCATATTGGGTCTGATTCTTATCTCAGGTCAGTCTAAATGCGTAACTCTATTGGTGTAAAGCCAGGGGGCCTGTAACCTCAGCTTTGCCACCCAGGGCTTCAGTCCTTGAGCTTCAGCTTTGGCTCTGAGTGGTGGGGCCCAGCAAGTCTAAGTCACCCCTGGCAACCCCATTAAAATGGAGTCAAGACCCACTTTGGGGTTCCAACCCACAGTTTGAGAACTGCTGATCTAGCCGATTAATTTGCCTGAATCATAAACCTCAATTCTTGCAGTTTGCTTTTAAAGATCAAGATTTGCCTGACTAAATGAAACTAGATTTGTGTACCTGACAGGCAAAAGTCAAGCTTTTTTACCATTAATTTTCATAGGTTGATAAATCATCTGAAATGTTTTTTTGGCTACAGTATTTCTCAATTTTTCATAGCGTTGAGGAGAGTGGAAATGAGAGAGCAGAATGTATCCAATGCTCAAATTTCTTCTCCTCCTAAACCAAATGAAAAAAGCACATCTAATCTGCTATCCTTTTAGTTAGGAGGAATAATACTTCTAAATCCTTGATAGTGTGCATTTTAGGGACAGATTTAAGTTAGGTCAGAGTTGTATTTTCATAGTGCTCAATACCTACAGTTGGGGAGAAATTTTCAAAACAGTTCAGCTCCCATTTAGGAACCTAAATAAAAATGGATTTTCAAAAGAGTTCATTCCCTAGAAATATGAGATGAGGCTTTCCATAGATGCAGGTTGGGAATGATGCAATTGATGCATGCCCTAACATGCTCACTGACTACTTTTGGCTTGTGTTTCTGGTTCTCTGTCCCTAAAAAAAAAAAAAAAAAAAAAAAAACCAGGGAGGGGCGCAGCTCCCAGCACTGGTGCACTATCTACACTGCCACTTTACAGCGCTGAAACTTGCAAAAATATTTTGGGTGCAGGCATTTGTGTTTTTTGAAAAAAAAAAAAAAAAAAAAAAAAAAAAATCCAGGGAGATTTGGACTGTACTGTAAATTTGTTTTTTCAAATGTGCCTGTTCCATCTCAAAATGTCTGATCCTTATGTTGTTTACATCTTATTGTAACATGGAATTGTATTCCTGTCTTAATAGTGGCATCTTTTGGATGAATGGGAATTTTTGTATAAATTAGCTTTTAATTTTGGCAAAAAAGTGATAGATGGAAATGGAAAATTTAAATTTAAATGAAAGAAGAATCTTTCCATGGAGAGGTTTTTCATTGCACCTGCCTGTCCCCTCTGGCAAATGCACAAGAGGATACATCAGAGGTTACATTTCCAAGTGAAGCTAAAATAAAAAATACATTTGAAGAGAGGAAAGATCTGGAACCTTGGGGAAAAAATGGGCAACAAGTAATTAAAAATGACTGATTTGACAGAGAGAGAGACACACACATATAGATCCAGCCTCTGATGTACTTATTCACATTTTTAAACCTTCTTTCTTAACACATAGTCCTATTCCTTTTGATGGGGATAGTTGTAGGCTAATGCACTGAGCTATTACTATTATGATAGCATCTGGAAATGGATCTGGGCCCCGTAGTGCGAGGTGCAGCTACAAACAGAATAAAAAGACAATCCCTGCCCCAATCAGTTTACAATCCAAGTGTAAGACAAGAGACAGAAGATGGCTACAGAGAGACAGATGGAAGAGTTCGAGGCAACAATGAGACAGTATCAGACAGCATGACAGGCTCTGGGGTCAAGGCACACCAGCGGCCTAATTGTTGTCAAGTGTTTTGTAGACATCACGGCAACTGAGAGTTTTATGGAGGGATTTAAAGAAGGATAATGAGTTAATTTTGCAGATGTTTATGGGGAGTTCCTCCCAAACATGGGCGACAGCAGGGGAGAAATCAGGAAAGTTTGTTTGAAAACATAACAAGTGGGCAATGGAGGCTGGCCTCAGGGGCTGATCAGCATTTCCCTAGTGACTGAGAGATGCTAGGTAGGGTAGGGACTGACTATGAAGGGCTGTGGAAGTGAAGGCAAGCAGCTCCTGTCTGATGTGGTACAGAAGGTGGAGCAAGTGTAAGGCCTGGTCTACACTACGCTGTTAAACCGATTTTAACAGCGTTAAATCGATTTAATGCTGCACCCGTCCACACTACACTGCTCTTTATATCGATTTAAAGGGATCTTTAAATCGATTTCTGTACTCCTACAAAATGAGAGGGGTAACACTAAAATCAATATTACTATATCGGATTAGGGTTAGTGTGGACGCAAATCGACGTTATTGGCCTCATTATTTTACATTAGCTACCCACAGTGCACCGCTCCAGAAATCGATGCTAGCCTCGGACCATGGACGCACACCACCGAATTAATGTGCCTAGTGCGGACGCGCACAATCAACTTTATAATTTCTGTTTTATAAAATCGGCTTAAGCTAATTCGAATTTATCCTGTAGTGTAGACATAGCCCTAGAGGGAGGCACAACTATTTTTGAACTAGTAGTAGTATGTTGGGAATGCTGGATTCTTTTCTGACCTCTGGAGGCAGAGTCTGATCTTCTGGTTACAGAAAGCATGGCTAAGTGTAAGGACACCACTCTTTTTGGGGTGTTTGCAGGGACTGAACCTGGGATCTCCATATCTAAAAGCTTGAGCTTCTACCACTTATTCTAAAGGACCATCTATAATAGCAGAGAGGCAATATCAGACTTTTAAACATTTATATGTGGTCTAGCCACTAGAGAAGACAAAGACTCTTTGACAGGGTTACTGGCTTAGTGCAGGGTGGGGGTGGGGAGGAGAAGTAGACATGATATACAGTAACTCCTCACTTAACATCCTCCTGCTTAACATTGTTTCAAAGTTACCTCGCTGCTCAATTACGGAACATGCTTGTTTAAAGTTCTGCAATGTGCCCTTATAACGTTGTTTGGCTGTCTGCTCTGTCCACTGCTTGTAAGATTCTGTGGAAGAGCAGCTACTTTACAAGGGAGCATTGCACAAGTTCCTCTTCTCCGCCTCCTCCCCCTCCCTCCCAGTGCTTGCCCCACTGCCAAACAGCTGTTTGGCGGTGCTGAGGACTTTCTGGGAAGAAGGGGGNACGAGGAGTACTTGTGGCACCTTAGAGACTAACAGATTTATTTGAGCATAAGCTTTCATGGACTAAAACCCACTTCATTGGATACATGCAGTGGAAAATACAGTAGGAAGATATATATACGCAGAGGACATGAAAAAATGGGTCTTGCCATACTAACTGTTATGGGTACATGCATGGCCCCACAGCATGCCAACATTTTTATGGCTGACTTAGAACAACACTTCCTCAGCTCTCATCCCATTCCACCATGATTTCAACAGTTTCCATCCCACCATCAACCTCAGCCTGGACCAGTCCACACAAGAGATCCACTTCCTGGACAGTACAGTGCTAATAAGCGATGGTCACATAAACACCACCCTATACCGGAAACCTACTGTCTGTTATACTTACCTACATGCCTCCAGCTTTCATCCAGACCACATCACGCGATCCGTTGTCTACAGCCAAGCTCTAAGATACAACTGCATTTGTTCCAGCCCCTCAGAAAGAGACAAACACTTAAAAGATCTCTATCAAGCATTCTTAAAACTACAATACCCACCTCCTGAAGTGAAGAAACAGATTGACAGAGCCAGAAGAATACCCATAAGTCACCTACTCCAGGACAGACCCAAGAAAGAAAGTAACAGAACGCCACTAGCTGTCACCTTCAGTCCCCAACTAAAACCTCTCCAGCATATCATCAAGGATCTACAACCTATCCTGAAGGATGAACCCTTACTCTCACATCAGCCACACTATCAGAAGCTCATTCACCTGTACATCTGCCAATGTGATATATGCCATCATGTGCCAGTAATGTCTCTCTGCCATGTACATTGGCCAAACATTCAAAAACCCATCGGAGAACACTTCAGCCTCCCTGAACACTCAATTGCAGACCTAAAAGTCACAATTCTCCAACAAAAAAACCTTCAAAAACAGACTCCAACGAGAAACTGCAGAACTGAAATTAATTTGCCAACTGGACACCTTAAATTAGGCTTGAATAAAGACTGGGACTGGATGGGTCATTATACAAACTAAAAACTATTTCCCCATGCTAATTTCCCCCTATTGTTACTCACACCCTCTTGTCAACTGTTTGTTTGAAATGGGCCATCCTGATTATCACTACAAAAGTTTTTTCCCTCCTGCAGATAATAGCCCACCTTAATTGATTAGTCTTGTTAGAGTTGGTATGATAACCATTTTTTCATGTTCTCTGTACATATATATCTTCCTACTATATTTTCCACTGCATGCATCTGATGAAGTGCTTTTTAGCCTATGAAAGCTTATGCTCAAATAAATGTTAGTCTCTCTAAGGTGACACAAGTACTCCTTGTTTTTTGTTGTTTTTTTTTAAATCACTAGTTACTCTGAAAAATCTTGGCCACAGAACCAAGAAATGAGAGATGGATAAAGCAAAGTGAACCTTCTAGCAAGCCTGCTCCAAGTTTTAGGTGTTAGGTTTATGGTTACAGAATGCACCCCTTCAAAAAGATGTGGTTTCAGCATGCATCCAGGAAAATTCAGCAGTTTTCCTTTGAGAATTTTGGTTCATTCTAACCCAAAACTCAGAGGTGCAAGTCAAACCCAACCCAAATAGTTTAGCTTCTGAAAAGAAGAGGGAATTTCAATAAAGGGGTTGCAATAAATAAGGAAACTTGGGTGATCAGTCTTTTTAAGAGTAATAAGAGACTTAGAAATACAGAATCATAAGATTTAATCTCTCTTTAAATGCAGGGTGTATTAAAGATGTCCTCTTACTTAGAAAGTAAAAGGCCTGAATGACCCTATTAGAAGAAAAATATGTAAATTTACCTGAACTAACAAATTCCATGAAGTTCTATTACCCACTCCAAAACCAAATAGGTTATTACATTAAAAGTCAGATGGACAAATGAGATTCTTCTCAGTTCTTCAAAATGAAGAACAGAGGAAAAATATTTATTTTATGTTATGCCAGATATACCAAAACATGTTTGGTAGCTATGCAAGATTAGAAAAAGGGAAATGGAATGATCTGCACCGAAAGCAAGAAGACAAAATTCCTGTAAGAAATCCCCCAAATTGTGATATTGTCCAGCTGCTAGATAGTGATCATGACCCCTTTGAATCAGAAGGCTTTTATTAACTCTGTAGATCTGTATGTATAGATTGATCCATCACTTCTACATAGTCTGATAATTTAGACTATTGGGTAACAACTGGACAGTTAAAGAAAGGTAGCATTTATGGACAGCAAGTGTGAAATTTACCAGATACCCACAAAGAGTACAAGCAAGCCCCTATGGCCTGCTTCCTTACTTCCAAGATAAAAAATAGGTGGAGACGAAAGGACAAATGATTGTGTTTAAGGAAGCATGGTCTTAAGTGTGTTTCTTAGCATGCAAATAATGCTCTGAGCTATGTGCTCCCTTCTTTGGCCTTAGCTTTGCTATTAGGCAGGACTAGGTAACTTGGGGGAAATATAGATTACAATAAGATTTTGTTTCTTGATTCAGTGTTTAAAGGTCACCGACTCTGGGAGTTTCCCCCTACTGTACATGCCCTGCCTATTTAATTTTTTTTCACTCTTTTTCTCTTCTGTTGTATGTGTCTGATGCATCTGGGAGTAGGGGTGCTTTTTTTTTTTTTTTAGATCCTCAAATCTATTGCTGAGAAAATAGTAACATCTGACATATAAGATATAAAGTGGATGGATGGATACAGATAGTTATTTGGAAAGGAATGAGAGAAAATATTGTGATTTGATCCCTTAATGGAAAAGAGGCCCTGATCCTGTGCTACAGTGTGACGGTTTTTCACCATCCACTACCTTAGTGCCCCTAAAGCCAACAGAGTTGTCCATGGGAAGATCCCAGGGTCACAGTTACCAGACTAACAGCAGTTCTGACCCATCCTGGTCTCTCTAAGTCCACCCTTTTTCCGGTCTCAGGCCATCTCCTCTCTCAGGGTGGAATCCTGCGATTCCCCCACACTTATACTGGGCCCTGGACTGAAGTCCCTTGTTCATCACCTGTGATTTACTTCAGCACATCTGACTTATGTCCAGCGCATAAAATTTTCTTCCTTCCTGGAGCAAGGACAGTGATGTCTAGTAAGAAGCCTCCTTAAAGCAAAGTATTATTTATTTAGAAAAAAAAAAATTTCTCAGAAAGCTGATCTTAAAACAATAACGTCTATACTCATGCCAGCCTCTCCCTGAGGCTCACCATTCCCTGGAGCTGGGGAAGGCTGAAGCTTCATCAGACTCTCCTGTAGGACTTGTCTGTCTGTGTCAAAGCTTGGTAACAGCTCCCTCCCTGTTCCGGGGAGAGTAACTTCAAATCTTACCTAGTCATTTATTACTCCTCTTTTTGAGAGAACTAGTCACTTTAGCTATTTATGGTCCTTTCATCTGTTAGCGCCAAGCACTACTGGGGGCAGTTGACTTGCAACTTCTGTCTGAGTGCTGGGAGTAAGCTATTGTCCTGTAATCGCCTCCCAGTGTTTGTTAGGGGGTTGCTTATATTTCGTTGATTGTGTTGCTTTCCTGCTTCCTTTCCCCACAGCTCGCTGTTAACTTAGTTCAATACATTTGTACGGGACAGTTGGATAGTCCAGTATACAGTAGGTCACATGCAGTGTTGATAAAATTGTCACATCTCAGTATTCCTAGATTGGTACATAGCAGCTCCACATCCATCACACCCCATGAGGTAGGGGGATCCTCCAAAGGCATAGAGGTGAGGTAGCAGCTCTTATACTATCCCAACCTGCTGCCAGTTTAGGAAGAGTAACAAGGGAAATGGGGTGTGGCGAGGCCTTCCTGGGGCAGCTAATTCTTGGCAACTGCTCCCACCTCTTAAGCAGCTCTAAATTACACAGACAGACCAGTTTGGCTCACAGCTGGTCTGGGATTTGGGGCGTGGAAAGGCTGCTTTTGCAAATCTCTCTCCTGATACAATGTGTATGGCATGTTTGAGGCAGAGAGGTCGTGTGTCCAGAGCAATGGACTGGCTTGCTGGGGATATGCGTCCTATTCTTGGGTCTGCTGCTGGGTGATCTTGGGCAAATCTCTTCCCCCTGTGTGCCTTAGTTTCACCATCTGCAAAATGAGGATAATGCTTCTGACATACTTTGTGATCTACTGATGAAAAGTGCTAGGAGGGTCTGGGTCTTTAATTTGAAATGTAAATCGTGATAGAACACACTTTGTAATGGAATGTGACAGGACTTTTCTCGGCCCTTTAACTTCATCTGAGCTGGTATCATTATATTCTTTTTGATTCCTTCCTCTCATTTTTAAACACCCAGGATAATGGAATAATAGCAAAAAATGTGGCTAAGCAGATCACGAACATTTGCATAAGGAAGGTCTGTTGCCAAGCTTTAAGTCCTATAAACTATTCTGAATTTTTTTTTAATGTTAGATTTAGCAAGTCTTTCCTTAGACATCTTTTTCTTTCTTTTGTAGCTGACCCAGATTTTAAATCACTGCCAGGGAGCTGATGGTTAGTGTAAGGATACATAGAGATCTTTATGAAGAAATTCAGCTGAGGGCAGAAGTTGTGTAAAGGATGATGATAGACACTACAACATCAGGATCAGCTGACCACTGAAGTAATTATCCCAATATGTAAAAGCAGCAGAGAATCCTGTGGCACCTTATAGACTAACAGACGTTTTGGAGCGTGAGCTTTCGTGGGTGAATACCCACTTCGTCAGACGCAGGCCATTATGCCTATCCCAATATGGATATTTCAGATCCCATATTGTTTCATGTGATGTTGGTACAATGAAGAGTCTGAGCTGTTCATGGTGGATGCTCTGCCTTATTCATCCATGTATCCTTCATACAAAAATTTGGGGCCCCAATTCTGCAAAGCATTGTTAAGCATGGTCAGCCCAGCCATACTCAGTAAAGCATTTAAGCTCATGCTTAAATTTTGCTGAAGTCAATGGGATTCAAGCCCATGCTTAAGTGCTTTGCTAAATAGGGATGGAATTAATCATGGATTTGAAGTTAAAGACAGGCTTAAGAGCTTTGCTAAATTGGGATCTCAACCAAGACATGAGAAGGCCATTTTAATTAAAACTCCCTTCTCCTCTCAAGCTATATGCAATAAAAACATAATAGTTGGACCAAGTGGACAAGGCTTGTGGTAGCTCAGTCATACACAGTGACCTGATTCTTCTCTGTTTTATTCAAAGGTAATTCTGTTGACATCAGTGGCGTTACTCTTGGTTACTCTTGGAATAAGTGAAGGCAGAATCAGGCCCAACTAATGTAACCATATTTTCTAATGGTCTTACCCTCTGTTTAAAGCCATAAAACCTTTAAAAAAAAATCGGGCCCATCTGCTCAGGGCAGACATTGAAGTTCCTGTGGCATTGTGAGTAAGAATAGCTTACCTCTTCCTCACTGTTTTGGAGCATGCAATGGACTATTGCTATCCTCCATTTATGAGGTTGCCTCCAGAAGTTTCAGTCCACCCTAAAAGTGTGCTGTAGAGATTATTATCCTCTACACCAGGGGTCGGTGCTACATGTGTCAACTGCTTTTGGATCCTTCAAATGAAAGGCACTCTATGGATATGGATTTAGGCACTTAAATTGAGGCAGCTATGTTCAAAAACAGAAACCTGATATTCTCCAAGATAGTTGTCCATAGTAATAGTGGTAAATGCTATGTTATAGGGAAAAAAAGTAAATGTATCTAATGAAAACTTTCAAAATAAAGAAAATATGTTTGCTTTGTTTGAAATTGTTAAATTTTTCTTTTTTTGATCAAATATTTTGAAACACATTTTTTTAAATTTCATTTTATTTCATTGAGTGGGGAGAGGGAAAGCTTCTTGTCTGTTTTTTTTTTTAAAAAAAAAACTGGAAAAAAACAGATGGCTGAGTAAAAAAAGTATGAGTGTGAAATTTTCCCCTCAAAACAAAATTTAAAATTTAAAATTTAAAAAATCTATTTTTTCATTTTAAATGTCAAAAAATTTAAAGATTCTGATGAAAATTGAATTTTTGCTTGAAAATGTACATTTAATTGAAAGGCCACTTTTCATGGAAAAAATGTGGACATAAAAATTCCTACCATCTCGAATATTATAGTGACAGACAAAGAGCCCAGATGGAATATAGGCTTCCATTGCACAAGGAACTCTACAGATAGATAAAAATCTGTTCTCAGAGACTTTACAGACTAAAGGATACAGACAGTGGGGAAGAGATAGCCATATAATATTCAAGATGAAGGAAACTTATAAATTAATTGCTTATTCTTTTTATTAATATGGTTATTAATTATTTAAATTGATGCCTAAAAACCCTTACCAAATTCACATTGTCTAGTCACTGTCAAAACATGAATTGGTTAATAACAAGATGCAACAGGCAAATGAAATAACAGCTTTATGAATCTGATTGCTCTGCAATATATGGACTAGGATTTTAGTCTCCGGTACACGTCGGTGAGCTTCCTGTTGATTCAAATAATCTTCTCCACCAAGTGGAATGCTTATTTAAGTGCCTCTCATAAAAGTTCATAACTAAGTGAGCTGAAGGAAAGTAATACATGGTTATTACAGACTCTCTGTTGTAAACAGTCATTTCTGATGGAACAACTGGAGGGCTAACCATAATGATATAATTCACACATAACTTAGTAGATGGAGCTTGTTCAAAATAAAATAAATAGTAGCTAACAAGCCCCTATTTAACATTACAGCTTTCCTTAGAATCACCTCTGAATTCAAAATGTCTGTCAGCAGGTTATTTAGGTTTAGTCTGAGCTGGGCTGTGTAATTTTGAAAGAAATATTGTTGTTGGGGGCAGGTGATTCTCAAACATAACTAGTGGGAAGCTACAGGAGAATGGAACTTTTCAAAAGAGAGGATCCCTTGAGCCAGGCCTCCAATGGGCTGATTTTCTCATAAAGGAAACTCATGCTCCTTTTGTTGCACTCTGTATGGAGAGCCATCACAAAGAGTGTAAATTGGAGCAGAGAGGAGGCATAGTAAGAACAGCCAGACCAGACTATGTGTTGTCCAGGAGACAGAGAAGACCTGGACAAGTGGTGAAAGGACTAGATTGGAGACAGCTGGAGAATAGATGCTGAAGCCATACAAAGAGGAGCAAAGCCATATATTATTACATTATTGGGTAGATCCATTGAAATCAGTGGAGTTACATCAATTTAAACCAGCTGAGGGCCTGGCTCCATATTAAAAGTGATGGCTGACTCACTTAGGGAAGGAGAATTCAAACCAGACAAAGGTCCTGGGTGGAGTCGGAGCAGGTTAGAAGTCATCAAGGAAAAGCCAACTTGAGAGGACTCAGACTGAATCTTTGTACTTTAGAAAATATAACCAAACAAAGCAAGACCAAGTTCTGAGACAACAACTGTAAAAAGAACTACCATCTGGAAGAGTCTCTGTTCATGACATCCCTATATTTTCTATCAGACGAGAAGTTTCTGATCTTTATTAATGATGCAGAACGTCTTAGCTGTGTGTGAGGGATAGACAGCACCACCTCTGATTGCAGCATTGCTCCTTACATTGCAATTACTTAATATTACTCACACCCTTCACTCACATTTGTGCTGGAGTGCAAGAACCTTGATGCTTCAAACTCCAAAAAATTCCAGAATCAAAGTCTTGGTATGCATAATTCCAGCACTTCTTTTTGAAAATTTAGTCCTGCATGCAACATTTCTCTGTACCTAAGATCCAGTTGTCTTGAATCTTTTTCTCCTGTAAAAGAATCTTCCAGCTCTTAATCCTTCTACCTGGAGCTGACTTCGCATAGGTTCTTGAAGGCATCATAATAATGAAATAAAAACCCCTGTGTGGTGGAGCAGAGAAACCCCACATCAGCAGAGCAGGGATTAAAGAGATCCTGAGGGCACAATTAGCCCTGCCCCTCCGTACCTGCAGCCAGGGCCGGCGCTTTCATTTAGGCAGCCTAGGCAATCGCCTAGGGCGCCAGGATTATTGGTGAGTGGTGTTTTGCCAAAGGGGGTGGCAGGCGGCTCCGGTGGAGCTGCCGCAGTCGTGGCTGCAGACGGTCGGCTGCTCGCGTAGCTCCAGTGGACCTTCCGCAGGCATGACTGCGGCAGCTCCACCAGAGCCACGGGAGCAGCGTGCGGGGCAGCAAAATTGCCGTGCGCCTAGGGTGCTAAAACCCCTAGTGCCGGTCCTGCTTGCAGCCCTCAAAGGCATGAAGGTTATAGCTCTGCCCAGGGAACACAAGGTATAGAGATTTCCTCCCTCCTCCTAGAAAGATTTGCAGTCTCGGCAGGATGCCCGAGAGGTCCACAAGGGATCACTACTACAGGCAAGCCATTACACCCTGATTAACAGCCCCAAGTCTTGTTTCATTCTCATCGTTACTCTTCCCTAATTCTTATCTTAAGCCACTGACTTTGCATTGACCATGACACATTAAGGAGCTATTAAATCCTATTTGTTTTATATACCCAAGAGCTAATTTAGCAGTGAAGTATATGAAGCAATAAATACAATTTGCAGGTGATTAAATGCTGAAGCAAAGCCTGCTTCAGTACCATGGGTAGGAATTCTACTGCTGATAGAGATAGGACCAAACCAGAACCTTAAATCTCAACAGCCCTGAATATTGGAGAAAGATCGAATTTGAAACCCATGCATGGATTTTTGGTTCCAGGAAAGATCCAAAATCAGAAGAGACCCTACTTTTCAGATCCTGTTCAGATGTGTTGGAAATGGCTGATCTTGCCCACTGTTTTGGGGCAACATTTCATGGGTACAGGCAACAGGATTTTGGCACAGTTGAAACAGAGCCTTACCCCTAGTCTGAAACTCATCCATAACGACATTTGCTTACCATTTTCTCCACCCATTGCATAATACAACAACAGACTAAACCATCCACAACATAAAGAAGAAGAAACTGATGCTTTTTCTCTCCTTGTCAGTTTGAAAATTTGCTGCTGCTTCTTCCTTCCCAGACTTTCCAATTATACAGGTTTTGTGGCATAGCTTAGTTCAATAACCACACAGAGGTTAATTAGTTAAAAAGTTAAATGGTATGCAAAAGAAGAGAACAAAGCTGAAATGTTGTGATGCATTTACAGTCCTACAGGATATATTTTTGGAAAGTGGTCAGTCATTCTCCACCCTCAGAAAAGTGGGAACAAGTGAATCTAATTGTGTCCACAAACTGGCTAAGGTGTCAGTTACATTAATTACGCCCAGAAATATTTGCAGTTGGAGAGGTTGGGTTGAGGCCACTTTCAAAATTATGTAGTTTACCAAAAGATAATAGCTGATTTTTCTAGTTTGTAATTGGCTGACATCTTTCACTTTATCTTGTAAAAAGAATAGGTAAGGCTTTTGTTTAGACCAGATGTTCTCAAACTGTGGTCTGGGGATCACCTATGGTCCACAAGCTCTGTTCACGTGGTCCATGGATAGTTCCCTCTAAGATGCATGCCTGAGCAGGCGCACGCTAGAGAATGAAGGGCCACCCATCTAATTAGTGGAGCTGTACAGGCATGGCTCCACTAATTAGGTGCCCGGGCCCTGGAGAAGATGCACATGTAAGGTGAGGTGATGGCCTTGGGGAGAATAGGGGTAGCTGGGAGGGGGCACTGGGGTGAGAAGAGGGGGGTGGAGAGAATTTGGGAAGTGCAGGGCTGCGGTGGCCAGAGAAAGAGATGACTTTCCCCAGCTCTAGGTCTGCGGCTGCCAGGGAGAGACAGCCCTCCTTCCCAGCCTCAGCGCTGTGGCTGCTGTGGCGGGGGAGAGACCCCCCTTCTTCCTAGCCCCAACTCGGGGGCTGCTGCTGCAGCAGGGGAAAGAGGGCACATCCATTGCTTTAGAAAGGTAAAACTACTGATATTTAAATATGAGTTGTGTGCTTTTAGCTGTAGAACAAAAAGCATTTATTATTAAGGTTTTTTAATATAGTGCTTTTATCCAAAGCATTACAATAGTTAGCTAACAGTACAAACAACATTTAGAAAGATCACTGAGTGGTCTGCTGAGACCCTCAGCAATTTTCAAGTGGTCCATGGAAAAAAAAGTTTGAGAACCCCTAGTTTAGATCATTACTGGAATGCTGTGTCCAGTTGTGGTGTCAACATTTCCAAAACAATGTTGAAAAATTGGAAAGGAGTCTGTAAAGAGGAATGATTTGAGGTCTGGAAAACACCGTTACAGTGAAAGACATGAGTTTAGTTTATCCAAGAGGAGGTTAGAAGGTGACTTGATCATGGTCTGCAAGTACTGAAACAGGGAAAAGATTTCTAATAGTGGATGGCTCTTTAATCTAGCAGAAAAAGACACAAGATCCAATGGCTGGAAGCTGAAGCTAGACAAATTCATATAGAAATAACATGCAAATTTTTAACAGCAAAATTAATTAGCTATTGCAACTACTTATCTAAGGACATAATGAATTCTTTATTACTAGAAGGCTTTAAATCAAGACTGGATATCTTTCTAAAAGATATGCTGTAGCTCAACCAAAGTTAAGGGCTGGATGCAGAAATTATTGGATGAAGTCCTATGGTTTGTATTATGCAGGCAGTTGGAGTAGATGATCACAATGGTCCCTTCTGACCTTAAAATCTATGACTCTATGACCAACTCTTCATTCATAACTGCATTTCTGGGTTTTAAATATCACTGGGATTTGTACCAATGAATCTCCACTCTCGTAGAGTGGGTTACACCTAAAATCCATCGGTTCTGAAAGATTTTTCATTCACATACTACATGTAACACACCATCCTCTCTGTCAACCACTCCAAGAACTGCACTTTGACTTTGAACTTAATAGGCTTCACTGCTGTATATTCTTTGACAGTCTTTCTGCTTTGTCTCAGCAGTTTTTATTCCTTTTCCCTGCCTATGAGATTTGTGGTGTAAACAAATCCATTTTCTGGACTATTGCTTGCACTGAAAATCTCAGTCTTCAAGGAGGTATCTGCAAATGTGGCTACTGTTCTCAGAGGAATTTGCTTGGGACACGAGGAGTGACTACACCTCCATTTCTCCCTTTTGAGGCTGAAAAATAACAGTGGATATTTTATTTGTTTTCTTGGTCATTTTAGAATCTGAGCTTATGATGGCACTTGGCAATCAATCATGTGTCCCTCAATAAATAAGCTCTCAGAAAATGAAAATAACAGGGCAGGAAAAGGACAAAAGAACTCAAGAGTTAGTACAGGATGAATGAAACTTCAGTTCTATTCACAGCTCTGGCACAGGCTTTTTGAGTGACCTTGAGTAAGTCAAACGTATTCAGCTCTCAGATGGAAGGTGCAATATAAATGCCAAATATCAATCATTATTCTTCCTTGTTTTATTTATTGTTAAGATGTTTTGCAGTATCTCATTGATCTTTCCACTGACTATGTCAGGAATTTAGGTTGACTTGTGTTGCTTAGCACTTAAGCTGCTTCGTCTTGTAGCAGATGAAATTTCTTCTAAGACTTAACATTTATGCCTAGGTACAGTGCTTTTCAGAACTTAAGTAGTCAAAAAGTCACAGTGCATAGACTGCTGAGACCAGGTCCAAATCAGTCAAGATGCTGTGTGACCTCCTAGCTAGCCAGAAATGGAGGAAGGGCAAGGTGAGTGAGGTAGACCAATTTCTGTGGGTGAGAAAGACAAGCTCACTCCATTTCTGGCCGCTGTTGTGTCTAGACCAGTAGCACAGTGCACAGTCTAACTATACATTTCTTTCCTGGCTTTGTGTCATTGCAGAGTTGAGGGAATCATTTGAAGCAATTAATATATCTGTTTTCTGATCATGAACTATCTGAAGACAGCTTGCAACCTTTCCAAATGTATTAGCTAATTGAAATTACCTACAGAATAATTTTAGTGAATAATTTTTAGTATATAGAGTATTGCAAATTCAGTTTGAATATTCATAAATCAAATGGTGATGTTTGGGTTTGATTAGATAACATTGCATGTTTCCATCTCTTGATTAGAGGAGTAGAAACTTGTATTTCTGGTTAACAAAATCAAAATTTTTAATCTTTTTTGCTTAGTTAGCTGTTTCTGCCAACATTTCTGTTACTGAATGTGTTTGCTAGAAAATTCATGATAGAGAATACAAAAAACCATTAACACAGCCAAACAGACTTCAATATTTTTATTCCAGCAAGAATTCTTTGCTCAGCTCCAGTCATGGCATTCAGTTAACTGAGCAATATTATATTATTATAATTATATTATATTATTACTGTAGTGCACGTATGAGCCCCAGTCATGGTCCAGCCCTCCCCATTGCTAAGTGCTATACAAACACAGAACAAAAGGACAGTCCCTCCCCCAAGGAGCTGACAATCTATAAAGCAAGAGACCACAGACCAGAGAGTACAAGAAAACAATGAGATAATATGGGACAGCATGAATGGCAGTGATCACAGCACAACACCTGCCTAACTCTTGTCAAGTTGTTTGTAGGTATAATGGCATCATAATAAATAATCTTCATAGCAGAATAAATAATAGACAAATTAAAAAAAATCCACAGTAATGAAAATCATGAATAAAAGTTCTTATTTTCCTTCCACACCAAATTTATACTGGCGTTATTCCATTGTCTTCAACTGAGCTGCTTCCAATTTGCACCAATGTAAATGACAGGCGAAGTAGGTTCTAACATTTCTTAAATAAAAGATTGATGTCTGACATCCTCTTCTTCCGTGGAGTTGCTTTGACTTTCCACCAGTTTAACAGATCAGAATCTCACCATTGTTGTCTATTTATAATTTAGATGTGGGAAAATTCGGGTCATATCTAGCTGTTGGTTCTTACACAAAATGACTTTTGAGTTAATGGGAGTTATTTGAGTGACATGATATGGCTCTGAGTTTTGTTGTGCTGTAATTAGTTGCTGGTTCACTGAAAGCTTTTTGAAGACAATGGCATACCTCTCAACATTTCAAGTGGCTAAAGCAGGACTGATCCTATCCTTGGAGCTGGAATGCCTGTAGGGGGAGGAGAACTGGGGTTGCCCTCAGGGTGTGGGACCTGAGGGGTGTGAAGTCTGGGGTTGGGGAGAGTTTCAGACCAGACTTGGCCCATACTCACTATCAAGGTTCCTTCCCCACTCTGAACTTTAGGGTACAAATGTGAGGACCTGCATGGACACTTCTAAGCTTAATTACTAGCTTAGATCTGGTACACTGCCACCATCCAGAATTTCAGTGTCTGGAGCACTTTCTGTCCCCGCAAAACTTTCCCCTCCCTGGGTTGCCTTGAGGGACTTCACCAATT